>NW_013672332.1:29881-39603 GCF_000517525.1 Limulus polyphemus
CTTCCTGATATAGCTGCTGACTGAATTGGCCTGTATCTTTAAGTTGAGTTATAAACTTCTAGGTATTAATAAACTTTGTAAGCACATTCTAAAGCTTCCTGATATAGCTGCTGACTGAGTTAGCCTACATCTTTATAAGTTGAGTTATAAATTTCTAGGTATTAATAAACTTTGTAAGCACATTCTAAAGCTTCCTGATATAGCTGCTGACTGAGTTGGCCTATATCTTCATAAGTTGAGTTATAAACTTCTAGGTATTAATCAATTTTATTAGTACATTCTAAAGCATCCTGATATAGCTGCTGACTGAGTTGGCCTACATCTTTATAAGTTGAGTTATAAATTTCTAGGTATTAATAAACTTTGTAAGCACATTCTAAAGCTTCCTGATATAGCTGCTGACTGAATTGGCCTGTATCTTTAAGTTGAGTTATAAACTTCTAGGTATTAATAAACTTTGTAAGCACATTCTAAAGCTTCCTGATATAGCTGCTGACTGAGTTGGCCTACATCTTTATAAGTTGAGTTATAAATTTCTAGGTATTAATAAACTTTGTAAGCACATTCTAAAGCTTCCTGATATAGCTGCTGACTGAGTTGGCCTATATCTTCATAAGTTGAGTTATAAACTTCTAGGTATTAATAAACTTTGTAAGCACACTAAAGCTTCTTGAAACAGCTGCTTAGATATTTATGTGTCATATAATAAATTCCTTGTAACTTAATGTTCTGAATGTTGAGAAAACAAAAGAGATGTCACATTTTTGCATATCCAGAATATAATGTAAATAAATTGTGGAATATGAAGGAATAGAAAAAAAAAGCAACAAATAGAAGCTATTCACCAAATCCTTCAAATATTCACCATCCATTTTCTTAAAACTGTAAAGTTGTACCCTACATTACTTTTTCTACATGGTAATATGTTATACAGATATACTCTATTGGAGAAATAAATCTTTTAAGAGAGAACAAGTTAAGAGACCTGCATGGTTGTGGATCACATTTTATATGACTAATACATTGCTGAATGTTTACTATAAGTTGGAGTTACCTTCGTATTTTGTTTTACAGATATTACCTGGCCAGCACCAATAAGACTAATAATGTATATACTAAAAGACAATTAAGAAGAGTAGACTGAAAACAAGTTATAAAGAAATTTGATTTTTGCAGCATTTTATGAAATAGTTAACAAATAAGTAAGTTATTATTAGAATGTTGTATTTAAAGTATTATAGAACTGTAAATAATAAGATCAAACAATAAAATGAAAGAAGTGAATAAGACTACTGCTATAACTTCTATCAAACAAATAACATGTCCTATAAAGAAATCCCTATAAATAAAAATGTGTGAAATAAAATAATGCTATTTATTGATCATCATGAAAGAATAATAATTATGCACCAGCAGGAACTAAAAGCAATAAAAATTATATAGTTGGGGTATTTCTAATTATTTGATTGTATTTTTACAGAATGAACAACTGAAGTGAATTGCTGATGTAAAAACTGATTAGTCACTTGCATAAAAGTGGGTAATTTTATCTTTATCATCGTGCATTCTGTCTTTACACCATTTATTGAACACATCACTCTTAGCTTTTTTAGATCCTATCTATGGAAAGCTATTGAGGTCATAACATATTGGTTCTGATACTGTAAATTACCTCCTTTCACACAAATAGCTATTCTCATTCAGTGCTGCCCTCTATATGAAAAACAAATTTGTTTAAACATGCCACAAGCCTTGTGTCTCCCATCCATTGGAAATGACTCATTCCAATGTATCTCTCATGTAACAACCCTCCACCAATGAAAGTGCCACACACTCTTGTTATGCATGGGACTACCTCTATTCCATTCTACCAGACTATCACTTCTTGTTTGGCACTACTCATGTTTTAACGTTTAGTTTGCGCTCTCTTCAAGTGTTTTATTTTAATATTTTTCTCTATCTTTGTATTCATTTCTCTCAACAAGTTTACTCTTTATTATACAATAGTGATATTTGTAACTTGTTGAGTTATTCCAAAGTGGAATTATTTTATATTTCTAGCCAGTTACAGAACTTATTTAGTTATTACAAGAAACTTTTATTATTTCTACCAACACAGTTGTATTTGTTTATTCATTTTTCATTATGAATTTTGCATTACCACTTCGAAGGTTATATGATCGTTTAGCACTTTACACAGGCTTCAGGTCACGGTACTCTGCAGGAAGATTTTCAGCTATGCTTCATTGGGAGATTGATCGTCCTATGAACTGACTTTCTTTGGGCCCTGCCTCAATTTTGGGGGTCACACATTTGCAATACCGTTCACAGATTTTAGAAAGATAAGATGTTATACTTTTATTGTAAATATTATTATCTGTCATTATTTGGGTTCAATAACATAAGTTTCATTTGATTGCTTAACACTCGTAGTTAAGTTTAGGTTGGCCATTAGTCTTAGTTGTATTCTTCTACTATTCCATTCACATAGGATTACCTGTAATTCCTCTTACTGGTATATCTATAATTAAATTCACAATATTGTTTTTCTTCCTATTCACTAAGTTTGTGTGGAAGTTTTGACCTGTGGTCCACCCAAACTTATCCCAATATTGTACATACTTATTATATGGTTAAGTATTTCTTTTAGGGCTTATTGATATCTTTAATATTGTTCAATTAGGCTTTTTAAATGTTTATTTTTGGTTTACCGGTAGTTCTACTTCCATATTAATCGTTAATGATGTTAAATATCTTCTTCCATAAGTGTCTGTTAATTTTGGTTTTTCCGTGGTTTATCGATATTTAGGTTATTCATCTTTTCTTCAACACGGAACATCACATCCACCTGTTTATTTCACTACACAATTTCTTAACATTATTTTCATTTAACTTATATTTTATACTTCTTGCCTTTAATTGAATTTAACATGTAATTTCTACTTCTTCCCACTACTTTTGTTTGTGAGGACCCCTGGGGGCTGGTGCCCACCCTACCTGCTCCCAATATTGTTTGTTTTCCTCCTATAATGGCGGAACCCGTTTTTCAGATGGACTAGATTTGTCAGTTTTCCTCCACCCTATCATGGAGTGCATTTCAGGCCTCTACTGCAGAATGTGCCAGGCATATCTAAGTTTTTTTTTGACACGTTTCTTCCCTTTACTCCACTTCTTTGTCTATTATATATCCCTTCCACCCTTACCCATTGGGTTTAGATTGTGATTCGATTGGCCATTTCTTCCTTGTACCCTTCTTCACTCCTAACCTGCACCTCTGCCATCAGTTGGAGGTACTTGGTCTGTCAAGCACTGGGACTACATCTCATACATTCTTTTTCCATTCTCTGCTTTGGGTAGCCGTTTCTTTCTTGTCGGGGTACCATCATTCACCCGTTGCCATTCTTCACTTTTTCATGATACTGTGACTGGGTAAGTTACTTTTTCACATACATACCTCTTTTTTTTCAGGGCATGTCCCTCCTTTTCTTACTGGATCCAACTCTGTGGTGAGTGCGCCTGAACATGAATTCTTTAACCTTTAAAATCTGCACTGTTCAGCCATGTCAACTTGCTTATTATGTTCCATGGCCACGTAATGCACACTGTCGAAATAACGTTCCATAAAATTGCTTGAAGGTTATCACAGTGGAGGTACTTAGGATTGTTATGGTTCTTTCCCTTCTGCTTTCCCTCAATGTATCTTATTCAGGTTCACTGTTGAGAGAGTTGATTTCTATATGATAGACATCTTTTCAATACCAGATGTTGGGTTCCCAGATCAATATATCATTTTTTATTCTTAACCTGTGCCCTGCTCCAGAGTCAAGGGGGTTTGAGATCCCTCTGGTCTTTTGAACTTGAGGTGAAGACAGTATGATCCTCGCCATGCCAAAACAATCATTACCTGACATTGAACATCCTACAACCATCACCATGCTAAAACAACCAACAACTGACAGCCAACACCCCATGATCATTAACACCATGCCAGAACAGTCAATAGCTGATAGCAAATACACCATTGCCATTAATTACATCCCATAACACTCAAAAGCTGAAAGTGAAGATTCCATTGCTATTAACTCCATCCAAAAAATTGTCATCAGCTGACAGTCAACACCATGCCAGAAAAATCAACAATTGATACGCCATGACAGAGCAGTCTAGCTCAAAGCCAACATCATGATGGAACAGTCACCAACTGACACCCAATACCTCACTGCCATTAACATCATGACAGATCAGTCAACAGCTGAAAGTCAACACACTATTGACCTTAACACCTTTGTAGAACAGTCAACAGCTGACAACAAATACCCCATGGCCAATAACACCATGCCAGAACAGTCAACAGTTCACACCCAACACCTCACAGATATTAACAGCATGTCAGAACAGTCAGTAGTTGAAAGTCAATACCCCACTGCCATTATCACAATGCCAGAACAGTCAATATATCATTGTCATTAACACCATGGCAGAATAATCAACAGCTGACAGCCATTAACAGCATGCCAGAACAATCAACAGCTGAGAATTAACACTCCACTGCTACTAACACCATTCTTGAACAGTCAACAGCTGATATCCAATATCTTACTGCCATTAACACTCCACTGCCTCTAACACCATTCTTGAATAGTCAACAGCTGATATCCAATATCTTACTGCCATTAATATCATGCAAGAATAGTCACCAGCTAAGATTCAACACCATGCTGGAAGAGTCAGAAGTTGAAGAACAACACCATATGTCCATTTCAGATCATTCAACAGTTGGCAGACTATATCCCACTACCATTAACATCATTGTAAGAACAGTCATCAGCTGAGTCAATACCATGCCAGAACTGTCAACAGCTGACAGTCAGTATGCAATTTCCATGAACATCATGTCAGAACAGTCAACAGCTAAAAATCAAATGCACATTCCATTTCTACCATGCTAGAACTGTCAACACTCCACTGCCATTAACACCATGGTGGAACAGTCAACACTCTGAGGCTGTTAACATTATGATGCAATAGTCAAAAGCTAATAGCCAATTCACCACTGCCATTAACACTGTGCCAGAACAATCAACATCTGAGAGCCAGTTCCCCATGGCCATTAATACCATGCTGGAACAGTAAACATGTGACAGCCAAACCCCACTGCCCTTACCAATGTCAGAACAGTCAACAGCTGAAAGGCAACACCCCATGGCTATTAACCTCATGCCCCATCAGTCAAAAGTTGACAGATAATACCTCTACCATTACCACAATCCCAGAACAGTCAACAGCTGAAAGCCAACACACCACTGCCATTATGACAGCCAATACCTCACTGCCATTAACACCATGCAAGTACAGTCATCAGCTAACAGTCAACACCATGCCAGGTTAATGAAAAACTGACAGCCAATACCTCACTGCCATTAACACCATGCAAGTACAGTCATCAGCTAACAGTCAACACCATGCCAGGTTAATGAAAAACTGACAGCCAACACCCCATGACCATTAACACCAATGCAGAACAATCAACAACTGACAATCCACACCATTTGATCATTAAAACCATGCCAGAACAGTCAACAGCTGAGAATCACTATTCCACTGCTATTAACACCATGCAAGAACAGTAAACAGTTGACAGCCAACATCCTATGACCAATAATAGTATTACACAATAGTCAACAGCTAACAGCCAATATACTACTTCCATAAATACCATACCAGAACAGTCACCAACTGATAGCTAACTCACCACTTCCATTACCAGCATGCCAGAACAGTCAACAGCTAACAGCCAATATATTACTTCCATAAATACCATACCAGAACAGTCACCAACTGATAGCTAACTCACCACTTCCATTACCAGCATGCCAGAACAGTCAACAGCTAACACTTTACTGCCATTAATACCATGCTGGAGCAATCATCAGTTAACAGCCATCACCCCATGGCTGCTTATACTGTCAGTGTTTTATGCATATGTGGGCTAAAGATTCTTCTACAGTAGGTGTCTGTGACTTGTTGGCAATAAATTCGAATAATAAACAGACAGCACACAATCCACTTGTTTTAAAATAAAATATTCCAAACAAGTCAAACATATGTACAAAAACTATTTACACTATGGAATATCACAGTTGTACTTAAAACTCAATAATTCTCTTTTCTTGCCAAAAGTCCACTTAGGCTGATTCAATTACTTTCGAATCCAATTCACAAGATGGACTATTTTCTCTACTCTTATCACAATAGTATCAGTGAATAAATTATTTATGCTACCCCGTGTGTTACCACAGTTGTATCTTGATTTTAAATAATTCTCTCTGTTTTGTCAAAGTCCACACATGTGGGTTTAATTACTTTAGAACACC
This sequence comes from Limulus polyphemus, assembly GCF_000517525.1. Lineage (NCBI taxonomy): Eukaryota > Metazoa > Arthropoda > Merostomata > Xiphosura > Limulidae > Limulus > Limulus polyphemus. The sequence continues at coordinate 36,256 of NW_013672332.1, forward strand.
CTTTGACAAGACAAATTATTCTCCTTATCTCTATTAAACTGTGAAACTCACTTTAAGATATCACTCATTATGACTAATCACTCACACGCCAGTTAGCTTCACATTTTTTAACTTTTTCTGACTGAGCTTTCACTTCACTTTTACTCTACTTCTTAACTTGCACTCGCGAGCCACTTAACAACTTGATCACCGAGGCCTCGAAGTTTCGACAAACTATGCAAATAGCGCTATAATGTAACAATACTCAGTTAAGATAAAAATACCAAAGATTTGAGTAATGTGACATCAACAATATTCTGTTTTGATATTGATTCTGTTTCTTCTGGCAGCAGCATCCATGGTGACAGTCGTTTTTTTTCTTGTTTCTTGCCAGCACCATGTTTGTAAGTAGCTCCAGCTGCTTTATGTTGAGATTTCTGCTGTTGCTTGTTGGTAATGGACTTGTACTCCTATGGAATATGCCCTATTTTATAACAAATATAGCATCTTTGTCTGTCAACCTTCTGTCACCTTTGGTAGACTCCATTCAATATAAAACTTTCTGCTAAAGAACCTTAAAATACCTAAATATTTTTCTGAAGAACCAGTGTATTTTATATAATAAGTAACTCACTTTGAAACTTTATTTGTATTAGCATAAGAAACTGGTAGTTTGATGTTCTTTTTTTCTTTAGTTATCTCACTGCAAGTTAAGTAATGCACATTCCAGTGTGCAGATTTCACATTCAATTTAATTCAATCTGAAGCTTGTTTTATTTCATTCTAAACTGAATTTAGGGTTTCAATGTACCTAATATCAGTACTATATCAGAGTAGAAACTACAAAAAAGTGTAATTACTCTTAATACCACACAGTTATACTCCTTACTGATCCTACAAACCTATCAACACATATCTAATTGGAGTAAATATCTGAGTGTAAATTTCAAAGACAATAATACCACACAGTTATACTCCTTACTGATCCTACAAACCTATCAACACATATCTAGTTGGAGTAAATACAAGAATCTGAGTGTAAATTTCAAAGACAATAATACCACATCCACAACAGATCACAATTTCAGACAGCACAGAACTTCAAAAAGCAAATTCCATTTTTCTTCCATACATAGGTCAATGACTAAATACACTTCACACCAGAGTCTACAGAAGAGATGCAATAGCAAGTTGAGTAACCTTACTTAGCCTAGTGAACATAGATCATTAAAATCCTAATTTTTAAAAGCTTCTTCATATAAACAATACTTGTTACATCCTTCATGTCCAACTCTGAAACATTTGAGACACTAAATTTGAGTAAAAGTTAATATATACAAATGTGATATATTTGTAGCCATCACATATTGAAACTATTTATACAAACTATAGAAATAAATTCTAAATATTACTTAAAACATTTAAGAAGTGGATGCTTTACATTCTTCTGCTTGCAGAGAGACCACTTCATATAGAACAAATTTTCTCATTTATTTATGGTGTTGGTCTATACAAGCTGTTATTTTCTGATTTCATCCCTTGTGGTGTCAACAACACTGCAGAGAATGCCTGTGGCATGCTGTTGTGTCTCTTTTGTGCTGCAGTAAATAGCTTTTGGCCTGATGAGGGACAAGTTTCAAAAACAGGATATTATTTTTATCAGATTCATCTTGGAAAAACAGTCTTTAACACCAATTGTTCCAACATTATTTCTTCTAATCTGAAGCCTCAAATTATACTTTTGTTTCGAATACTAAGTGCTATGATAATGATGAGGTCTGCAATCACAGTGGTTAAAGAGGTTGAAATTTCTTTGCCATTAACAGTCGTTAAATGTAATAGGTAAGCCATGTCACATGAAACGTAAAAAAAGATACTTTCACACAAAAAGTGAAAGGAAGCCAAACACAGAATTTACGGTCAATATGATAGGTTATTTTGATCTTACAACAGCTTTCTGATGCTTTACTTACTGCTACACAGACTTATCCCAGATTAGTGAATGCCACTTACTTACTGCTACATATTTAATTAAAACTATTCAATACTACTTCATTCATTTCGACATACTTATCTAAGACTAATGAATGCTTAATTACTTATTGATGTCCAGACCTATCTAAGACTACTGAATACTACTTTTCTTACTTCTACATAATTAAGTAAAAATACTGAATACCATTTTGCATATTGCTACATAGGCTTATCCAAAATTACTGAATACTGCTTTACTTACGTGGGATATCTTAGGGCTCAGTCTTGGGACCTTTGCCCTTTTGGATCTACATCAATAACATAGATGAAGAAATGGTAGAAAACATAACATAAATTTGCTGATGATATCAAGGTCTTGGGTGTTGCTAGCTGTGAAGAGGATGACACTGCTTTACAAAAGGATTCAGATCCTTTAGTGAGTTGGGCAAATAAAAATGGGTTTAAATTATAATAAGTGCAAGATAATACATGTGAGTTATCATAATTTGATTTATAAATATATTTTGGATGGGAATAACCTTAACAGTGTTATGAAGAAAGGAATCTTGGTGTAGTGGTTGATCAGTGTCAGTTTTTATGAGGCCAGATTCTTTAAAGTAGGTGTCTGTGACTTGTTGGCAATAAATTCTAAAAATAAATGTACAGCACACAATCTTTTAAAATAATATATTCAAAACAAGTTATATGTATGTACAAAAATTCTTTACTCTATTGATTACCAAAGCTTTAAATAATTCTCTTTCTTGTCAAAAGTCCATACAAGCTAATTCAGTTACTTTAGAACTCAACTGACAAGAAAATTTTTTTTTCTATACCTTGTTTCTTACTGCACAATCTGCAATAGACTCGTTTACGTTACCCTGTGAGTTACCACAGTTTTGTCTAGAACTTCAAATAATTGTCTCCTTTTCTTCAAAGGCCACACAGGTGAATATTACTGTGAAACACACTAAGTGTTGCCTGTTATGGCTAATCTAACAATCACACACTCTAACTTCACTTTCACTAACTTAGCTTTGCACAACATTGGCCAACTGAGGCCTAGAACTGTCTACATACTGCAAGACACTAGGATGTTGCTTTAAGTGAGTTTGTTACAAGAAAAATACAGAATGTTTGAGTAACGTGACGTCAATTTACAACAATTGAACTACACACACAATGTATGACCCTTACCATGTTATTGTTACGTCTCCGTTTGTTAATTGATTTCCCGTAACTTCGTTCCCAGGAAACTTTAGCGACACAAGTCCTTTCTTAATAAAACTGGTTTATTCTTTCCGAATATAACTTTACGATACACTTAATTTCAACAATTGCACTAAAACAAACGCTATAACAACGAACGTGCTCAACTTCAAGAATACTCTGACT
>NW_013672332.1:39695-43580 GCF_000517525.1 Limulus polyphemus
AAGGAACAAGATAGTTCTAGAAACGTGGCGTCACACTAGTCACGTGACCTCGCTGACGCAACATTATGTAACAAAACTTCTCATAACTATCGCTTTTAAAATAATTAACTTTTAACACTCTTGTTATGAAAACTAAATAATCATTAAATATTAGATCACTAAATAATAACTCTTACACTAAACAGTCTTGTATATCCAACAATCTGTTTCTTAAGCCATCTAAGTAGTTTGCTGGTGCTTGTGGCAGGGAAAGAAGATTTTAGGATGTATCTACAGAAATATTGAATACACGTCTAAAGATGTTATAATTTCATTGTATAGGTCACTCGTTAGGCCACATTTGGAGTACTGTGTTCAGCCTTGGACTCCTTACCTTAGGAAGGCTATTGAATTGTTGGAAAGGGTTCAGAGGAGGGTTACTAGAATGGTGCCTGGGATGGAGAGGTTAAGATCTCTGAAACTGTTTTCTCTTGAAAAAAGAAGAGTTAGAGGGAATCTGATTGAAGTGTTTAAAATTGTTAAGGGAAAGGATAGTGTTCATACATCATCTTTTTCCCTACTTAATGCTGAGAATAGTATAAATTTTGGCAAGGTAGGAATCATCTTCAGCTAATACAGTTTTTATTTTTTCTAATAGGGTGGTTGACCTTTGGATGTTGTACAGGTAGTAAATTTAAGTGAGTTTAGGAGAAAGCTTGATAATTTTATGAATGATAAGGGCTGGCTTTGAGGTATATTTATTTTATTATAAAATAGTTTTAGTTTAGTTTAGAGGATGGGCCAGCCTAGATAGACCAATAGGTCCCTTGTTGTCTTTAAACATTATGTTATGTTAATCCATTCTTTGTGCATCAAATTATTTCTAAGTTTCCATTTACTTCTGACTAAGGCATTTCTAGTTTCAAATAGATTTTATAAGATTGGCCTTGTCTGAGTAGTTATGGCACATAAAAACATACTGAATTTATTTCCTTGAATCTATAACAACCTGAATTAATTAACCTGTAACAAAAATTGCACTATAACAGTTGAGAAGACAAGTAACTCTCCACAACATAACTAAAATATAACTTTTTTGGAGAATAAATCCCATAAAAATATTTCACAATCTACTAATTTAGGCAGACTTAAAATAAGACCCAAAACTTGAGCGCTTTTGATTAGTTGACTATTCTTCTTCAGGAGAACAAAGGGCACTTATAATATTTTTAAAGATATTTGCTAAAACAAGGAGAGAATTTTTAGTTATGATTTCATCAATTTCCTTTCATTCAATAAAGCACTAAACATTTCTTCATTGATATACATTATTTTCCTGTTGGTATATATGAATTATGTTTTCAAATATAAGCTTTTAAAGCTAAGGTGTTAGTGTTCTCTAACTTACATGATCCTGAGCCCAATTGGTTAAAGGTACTGAAGTTAATGGGAACTACCTATCTCCGAACTACAGGCAGCACTATAAAACAGTAATAATAACTGCTTGACAATGACGGTTGAGTTTATTTTTTTAAACATGATATATAATCATGATTCAGTTTACCTTTAATTAGACATTTTGTTTTTTTCCTAAAAAATCTAAACTGAATCATACATTTTGTTATAAAACTATACTGCTGTTTTAAAAATGTTAACCATCTTCTCCTTAACATAACATGCAGATAACAACAGACAATTTGTTTCTCAGAGGCTGATCATGCATTCATTCTTGAGAAAAAGTAAAAAAACCTTGATTTTTCAGAAAACTGCTGAATCCCCTTTTTCTTTTCTAAAGTGGTGGCCTCCACTACTACCAATGGTAACTCATTTTAGGAAAATAAAACTGTCTTAACTGAAACCTAGCCTGTCTTTTACAAATCTGAAACTTGTGTCCTCTTTTTCTTCCGAATACAGAACATAGAAATCAAAGGCTTTAATCCTCTCAATCCCCTGATAATCTTGTAAAATTCAATAAAATGACTTCTCACTTTTCTATTTCCAAATGAAAAGAAGTTAAGAGATAATATCCCATAACCATAACACAACCTTTACATCCACAGAATAATCTTAGTAGCCCTTCTCTAAACCATTTCCAGTGTACCATAGCATTTCTTAGATAATGAGGCCAAACTGTACACAGTATTCCAAGTGAGGCCTAATTAGTGATTTATATATATATATATATATATATATACATCACTTATAATCAATTCTTATAATTAAAAACTTTTAAATTATATTAGGTTTGCTACCAACAACAGAGGACTGCTTTAATGGCTGTGCAGATATCCTTTTTTTCAGTCATGCTATTGATTCCCATCTATCGGGTATTCACAAATTACCTGACCCGTTTTAAAAAGAAAAATTAACTTCAAAAATATTATAGAAAGAACGTTCTGGTTTTATTTAACTTGACAAACAACACAACTTTTTTTCCTTGTCTTAGTATACTTCCACATATGCACCATTTGTTGCTCAAAGAATGTCTAGGCAATTCTCTATCTCCCCCCAGATGTTGTTCAGCATCTCAGGAGTTACATTCCTTATTGCATCAATTATTCTGCAAATGAAGTCATTTGTGTAAAATTTTGCCCACTGGGAAGCACAGTGAATGGACTTCTTTGGGCTTCTAAGAAATGCCTCTTGCACACGATCAACTGTTGCATCAGATACACTTGGATGTCCTGCTCCCTTTTGTTGAAACACACTGCCAGTTACTAGGAATTTTTCAAACCAAGCTTTTATGCAATTCTTGGTTGATGGGTGTTTTTTCATAAATGTATCGGTAATTTCATTGCACTGACATCACTGATTTGGATTCAGCAAACCAAACCACACACTGTGCCTTTTCCTGGGGTGTTTCCATTTCTTTTTTACACTTTTTCTCTTTTCTAGCAATGCTCATATAATTGATCTGCAACAGAAAGGAAGAAAAAATAGTGTTCTATCTATAATGTTTTTTAATTTATTAATTTTTAAAATGGGTCAGATAATTAAGTAATCTAATTAATTAGTATTTCCCCAGCCTTACTACTACTGAATACTAGTGTGATCTTCCCACTTAATATTGTTACGTCTCCGTTTGTTAGTTAATTTTCCATAAATTCGTTCGGACGAAACTTTAGCGACATAAGTCCTTTCTTAAATAAAACTGGTTTATTCTTTTCGAATACAACTTTACAATACACTTAATTTCAACAGTCGCTCTGTAACAAACGCTATAATTCTCAACAAACTTCTCATGTGCTTAACAATATTCTCTCTGACTGCAGTTCAATTACTCATTCACTCGTCACGTTGTGACCATCTTATATATACCAGACTACCCCCAATCTAGTAATCTCCCGATAATTCAGGAAGATTCGAGAGAAGGACATGGCATGATACTAGTCACGTGACCTTGCTGACGCAACACTGCCCCTCCTTTGTATTGTTCGTCCCAAATAATAGCCACTTACATTAAACCAATAACAATTAACAATAACTTAATTAAATGTACAGAATTACAAACACAAAATTAAAATTCAACAAAGTCTCTTAATTTTACAGGACATATCTTCTTCCCTACTGGTCTCAGTCTCGTTGGCTTCTGCTTCACGTGGAGTTCATCTGCTTCATCAGGAAATGTTCTATCGTCGATAACAGTCCCATCAGTGGTAGTAACTTCATCAAGAGCTTCACCGTTTCCCTTCTCATAACTGAGTAGTTTCTTCTTCAGGTGGCACGTCTTCAGCAGCATCATTTTTTCTGTTGTTCACTTCGTCCCAACTGAAATGTCCTGGACCGTGATAACACCAAAGCCTGTTGGCATGCACCACGTTTGGCTTACCTCGCCGACCACATTTTACCCGGAAAGTCACGTCTGAGAGACGATCCACTATGTCATATGGGCCTTCCCATGGAGAA
>NW_013672333.1:0-7568 GCF_000517525.1 Limulus polyphemus
TTGTATACCTGATGAATCTATAGGTAATGAGTACCTTAACAGTGTTGTGTCTCATTACCTATAGATTCATCAGGTATACAACACTACCTTAACAGTGTTGTGTGTGTTGTATACCTGATGAATCTATAGGTAATGAGTACCTTAACAGTGTTGTGTGTGTTGTATACCTGATGAATCTATACGTAATGAGTACCTTAACAGTGTTGTGTGTGTTCTATACCTGATGAATCTATAGGTAATGAGTACCTTAACAGTGTTGTGTATGTTTTTTTTATATTTTATATTACTCCCTGTCCCCCAGTAGCTCAGTAATAATCCAGCAGACTTATTACACTAAATTTTGAGTTTCAATACCTTTGGTGGACAGAGCGCAGATATTCCATTTGTGAAGCTTTGTATTTAACAACATACAAAAAACTACGGCTCCATGACACTTTCTTGACCCTTCCGCCAGGGGATTCGCAGTCAGTAGTTTGGAAGCCCATCGTTTAGAGTATTATATGTGTAATGTCATACATGGACAGGAGCCTGGATCGTAGATATCTATGGAAAGCTTGTTTTCCATAAACACGAAGACACACACGTGCAATATCATTACTCTGTTAACCTAGGACTCGGGGAAATTACAGAAAAAAAGAAGTTCTGATAAAAAAAAGAAAAACGTATGTTTCAGTTTTGATCATACTGTAGTTTGGAGACACTTATATACAGCAGCCTTTCGATCATACTGTAGTTTGGAGACACTTATATACAGCAGCCTTTTGATCATACTGTAGTTTGGAGACACTTATATACAGCAGCCTTTTGTTCATACTGTAGTTTGGAGACACTTATATACAGCAGCCTTTTGATCATACTGTAGTTTGGAGACACTTATATACAGCAGCCTTTTGATCATACTGTAGTTTGGAGACACTTATATACAGCAGCCTTTCGATCATACTGTAGTTTTGAAATTTCGAAAATGTGTAAATGTGTTTTTTGACTGGCTCAGTGTTTCCATAAACAAGTTACATGAAAAACTGCCCCACCCTCAACAACAAAACTAAAGGAAACCTTCTACCCGAACTTTTGGAAAATTGACAGTTTTATTATCTTGGCTGTCACCGTTCAGTATTTTATTCATTTACGACACAGAATTGTTTAATATTTTTAATATGTCTATTTATATTTATTAACAGGAATTTTTATGAATGTTTTGTTTGTCTGTTTTAGGGCAAAGCTACACAATAGGCTATCTGCGCTCTCTTCATCACGGTGAATCAAATCCGCATTTTAGGGTTATAAACCCATAAATTTACCGCTGACCCACTGGGGGGCTTTATTATAAGGACTATTTTGATTGTTAGCTTAGTATATAGATTAAAAACCAACCTAAATTTCTCAAAAACTTACCGAACGAAAGGAGATATTGTTGGGATTGCGGCCGAAAGTACCATTCAGAACTAGAGTGCCCAAGTGATAAAATAATGCATTCTACTCATCATAAGTAAGAATGCAAGAACAGTATTTGAATTAGATGTGTTCATTACTGGGTTTATTTTGAAAATTAATTGATTAATCCGGAATATAAATAAAGCCATAGGTGGCATTATAGGAAAAAAAATAATTAATTTTTGGATTAAAGTTAAATAGGAAATGGACTATAATACTTCAATGAAAACGTACAATTTCCCTTTCATCAAAGTTTAAATTCAAGGGATGGTCCCGGCCCGAAATGTTGTGAACATTAAATCATCTATTTATCGTTTACCTTTTGGGTGGATTAACCCCCCCCCCACACTTATATGTACTTATCCGAGGAAGTTTCACTTGAAGGACATTCCGCAGGTCATTACAATCGCTGCACCTCGTAATCAGTCGTGTCTTATGACATGCTTCAGTGATAAAGCAGTAGATCGTGGCGCCCTCTAAAATAAAACATATTTCAGTGGTACCTGGATTGTTCCTATCTTTGTAGTAAGTTTCACAATGAATATTCTTACTTGAATTGTACACTAGGACACCAACATATTGAGATTTATAGGCAGCCTCGTATTTATGCTATAAGCAAGCCAACAATCGTGGCGTCCCTCTATGAAACCTCTCGTTTGAGTGGAATCTATGAGGACGTTTCCTAATCATCGTAAATTCCTCGTGTGATTGAGATTTATGATTTGCTTTTATTATTCCGTACTAGACATCGCTGACAACTGACCGTTTAGAACACATGGTGTTTTCTGTTTTAATAAATGTTTGGAAGGAAAATTCACGATGTATCAAACAAGAAGTATCATTATTAATATAGCAAAAAAAAAAAGAAACCTTTTCTCGTGGCCGACCTAATCTCTTATGGAGTTCATTCCTTTGAATTAAAATAATTTTATGAATTAGTTGTTTTTTTTTCACAGAATTACAGAATATTTCAGTGGCATGACTTATTCGTTTTGTTTTTGTTTGTGGATCTCCCCAATGGTAAGCTTGGGTGGGCTTATAACGCTAAAAATCGGGTTTCGATACCCATGATAAGCATAGAAAAGGTAGTCCATTGTATGGCTTTGCGCTTAACAACAAACAAATAAACGACTCCCCCCCCCCTTCCCAGTGTTTCTGTAATTAGTGGGGTGACACAGCTGTATATTTTCACTCAATTTCAGTTTATCGCATCGTGTTCCGGCAAATGTCAGAAAAGATACATAGTTCCAAGACTAACCAATAGAATACCCGCAAATGTAATTTGAATTTTAAGTTAATTTTGCGGGTAAATGGTTGATTTTGAAGCTAATATTGTAGTGTTTTTTTGTTTTTTTTTCATTAACAGGTTCTTTTAAATTACCTGGTGAAAATAATTCGAAGTCTAATAAACGATAACGAATTAGTTTATTTCTTCTTTAACATTTCTACAACACTTGCACACTGTTGTAACTTGTTTTAGGCTTACGTTTAGAAGTGAAGTTAAATGCACTATACCGACGTAAAAATAATCTTACTTGTACTTGCCGACTGAAGCGAAACCACGTTCTGGCTGACCCACACTACTTCTAAACTATCTCCTCGCTAACCCTATATTTATAATCTAAAAACGTGTATCGATGTTTTACAATATATAGGCATTCATATCGGGTTCCACCATAAAGAGGACAGTAAACGTGTCACATTCTCCCACAACACCCATGTTCATGCCCACACTGCTGCAATGCACAAATACCAGAACGCCCACAGTTTCAGAACTAAAAACAAAAAACTTGGAAGCGAGGTTTCGAAAATTTTCTGGCAAGTTAAAAGCAACGAATAGAATAAATAAGTCGTCAATAGTGGTTATTACAACGACTTGGTGTAATTTAGAAATTGGAAATAAAAAAAATCACTTTTGATCAACATCTCTGAGAAAATAAAAGTAAAAATCAAACCACATAGAAGTTCAAAGAGGCTTGTTTCGCAGTTAACAACCTGCTCATCAACATAAATAACAATTATTTAGCCACTTACAATATTAAATTAATGGAATTCTATAGCTTCGAGAATTAACAAACGTGTAATAATAAGTTATGTTACGTAACGAGTAAACTTTCAACATAAATAACAATTATTTAGCCACTTACAATATTAAATTTATGGAATTCTATATCTTCGAGAATTAACAAACGTGTAATAATAAGTTATGTTACGTAACGAGTAAACTTTCAACATAAATAACAATTATTTAGCCACTTACAATATTAAATTAATGGAATTCTATAGCTTCGAGAATTAACAAACGTGTAATAATAAGTTATGTTACGTAACGACTAAACTAAACGTGTAATAATAAGTTATGTTACGTAACGAGTAAACTCTTTATTTTTTGTCTCCACCGCAGACCTACACGGACTGGACAAATCACTATCTTGAGAGAGGGCGCTTCAAGCGCCACATTCAAGATCTACAAACTGACGTCAGCGATGGCACAGTACTTGCTGACGTCATTGAGGCAGTCAGTGAGTATTTTCGTCTTCTGTTGTTGTTATGAGAGACTAAACTCCATTAGGAAAAGGCTGTTTTCTTTACTGATAGCCCTCTGTGTATCTTTACGATTAACAAACAACCCGTGAATGTTGTTGAATAAAAACTATTAGCTATTTGTTGATTCAAGGGCCTCTTGAACTTCATCTTACACAACAGCAAAATATGGACAATCGTCTAAAACTAAGTGTTTTGATATTTGGTAAAGACTATAATAATTCAATATAGTTTACGTATATCCTAACCACACTTCGTCTACGTCACTAATAGTTCAATATAGTTTATGTATATCCTAACCACACTTCGTCTACGTCACTAATAATTCAATATAGTTTATGTATATCCTAACCACACTTCGTCTACGTAAACAACGCTACATTTTGCAATAGCAATGCTGTTTCTGAAATGTCTATTTAATTTTTTTTCATCTGCAACAGTTTCTTTGTTTTTGGATTTCGCGCAAAGCTACACGAGGGCTATCTGCGTGGAGATAGCTCTTTGTTAGGTCTAAACAATTCTAAACAAGCAAATATGTTAGTATTAGTCGTAATTGTACTACGTCACTCAGTAATAGTAAGTTGATTGGTTGTAATTGTACTACGTCACTCAGTAATAATAAGTTGATTGGTTGTAATTGTACTACGTCACTCAGTAATAGTAAGTTGATTGGTTGTAATTGTACTACGTCACTCAGTAATAGTAAGTTGATTGGTTGTAATTGTACTACGTCACTCAGTAATAGTAAGTTGATTGGTTGTAATTGTACTACGTCACTCAGTAATAGTAAGTTGATTGGTTGTAATTGTACGTCACTTCTTGATAGTAGGCTCATCAGTTGAATTTAACCATATATCGATTGAATAATCGTTATTAGTAAAACATTACTTAACAGAGTTGTTGTTGTTGTTGTTAGCAATATCAGTCAATACATCATGGTGTCCTCCCCAATTCTGAGAATGGACGACTATGGCTTTCCACTGTTCTTTATATCTTCCACCAACTTTCCTAATTCAGGCCTCTCATCTCCAATCCATTTTCTAATGTCATCGAGCTAAGCGACTCTAAGCCTTTCTTTATATTTTATCCATCAGAGTCTCTGTCGACCTTCCCCATGCCCAAAGTGACACAACTTTCTTTTCCTTTATGTATATCGCGCAGTCGTCTTTTTGTCTTTGCACGTTACAATACGTCCTCATTAGTTTTTCATTCTAATCTGTTACCAGCACATTCAGTCTACCAATGGGACAGCGGGTAGTTTATAGACATACAACGATAAAATCTTGGGTTCGATTCCCCGCATTGGACACAGAAGAAAACCCAATGTTTTGTTATTGTTGTACACAGAATGTTTCCTGTTCTACGCTAGTGACGTAACAAGCAAAAGTCATTGTATTGTTGTGTCATATTTACAGGTAACCGATTTCTTCTAAGAGTGACAAGATAGACCCCACTAAATAACGGGAGATTCGGCAGGATATTTATTGTAAAGTAATTATATACTGTCTAACTACTGAAAGCGTAATAAATAAAGACTGGTCATAAACGTACAGTCATAATAAACAGCCTCTATTTTAAAACGGAACTAAAATTTATACTTAACTTTCCATAACAGATAGTTGTATTTATTGAAGATAATATCTGGTTCCAAGGATTGTGTTTCAGACTATTATGCTAAGAGCGTGTTCAAGCCTGAATAAATTTCACGTTAGTTACTCAAATCTTTAATGTCAGACTTACTCAGAGCAACTAGCACTACACACACGACTAGTCATTCCCCAATAAACTACAAGATAAATCGCTACCTCTAGAGATCTCCTGACTGCCCCTGGGAAAGATAACTGTCTAAAATTACATACTACGAGTGGCCTTGAAGCTATCTTTGCCAGAAAAACACAAAAGATGCTACCTAGGTGAATGACACAGAACAATAAGTAGCTAGACCAAAAGGAATTTAAATACTTCCTTGACCAACACGTTATGTGAAGATTGCACATACCAGCACAAATGACAAGTTTGAAAGTTTCTAGATTAATACAAGAAGGTAGAAAACACATTGTATACTTGTACATTACAGTTGCGTAGGCTGTAAACAAAAATCTCACACATTAGGCTTAATAAGAATTAGTACTTAGGTATCATCAACCTTTCCAAACAAATAATTCTTATCCTAGCTGTTAATGATAGTCTCAATTACGTTTCACGCCACACTCAAAATTATGTATTATATAACATGTTCCTTATTTGTATATTTTTTTATTAATAAATAAGTATAACTTTTTTTTTTTATATAACTTTTGCGAAGAATGGTTATTTCCCCATGACCGTCCTTAATTTGGAGCCATTTAGTGAAAGTTATCCCGCCAACACTTGGGCTACTCTAATTTACTTTAATTCATAGCAAAGAGTACGTTATGGCAGCATCGGGTCGCGAACCATGAACCCTCAAATTCACAATCTGGGTACACTAACCACAGGGCCACGCTCGGCTCGGTTACCTTTTTAATTCAGCAGCTTCTAACAAATGTAAAACAGTATTAATATGATTTTCTTCTAAAAATTTAAACTAACTCCGTTTGGGTCTGGCTTACTGAATATGATAATTAGCGACATCTGGGACGAATTTACTCAATAGTATTTGTTTATAATTTCTTTTTTTTCTATTTATCCTCATGTACTTGTTCGCCAGTATTTTATACAGTTCCCTATATATATATATAAAAAATATAATTTTTTTATGTATGCTATGTTTTGTGGTTTTTATCTATAATTAGTGTAAAAAATTAAACCGAAACCATAAGAACTAACCTACCATTAACATGTTTCGGACGATTAATTTGATAATACAAACCATGCAAAGTAGATTTAGTGTAAAAATGTCCCTTAAATTTTCAGTAATGGCTCATTTACATCGAACCGCACTTTCACGTTTTCCACGAATTACCGAAAGAGGGCGTTACGCTAAGGGCATGAATCAGTGTGTTACAATATAACGGGTTTCAAGCTCACTTGAGATTACAGCTGTTTTTATTTCCTTGGTTTACTGTCTTTAGAACTCTGCTAATTTTATCGTCACCTGTATTCCCTTCGCTCCACATAACCTCTTTTTGTGTTGATGGGAGTTCCGCTTGCTTTGTCTCCCTTTGGTGTTCCAAGGTTTATGGGACGCTGAAGATTGTTTTTGTAAAGTAGTACTTCCGCTGAACAAGCACTAACTACTCCAGTAATGTAAATATGGAACAATTATTCAAATTTTTTGCTTCCTGAGTTTGTTTGAAACGCGCGAATTCTTAGTTTGAGGCAAAGAAAACAAAAAAAAAAAACGTCGAATTGGCGAACAAGAAAAGCATTAAGTTCTGGGAATACACACCGTACTGATGTTGACTGAAAGCGACTGATTGCTTTTCTCAGAAAAAGAAATTCATATAGTTTGTCTCACGGCTTGCCATGGCCTGGTGGCTAGGGGGCGCTCGACTCGGAATCTGTGAGTCGTGGGTTCGAATCCCCGTCACCGAACACACTCGTCCTTTAAGCCGTAAGGCGTTATAATATGATAGACAATCCCACAAAAAGAGTAGCCCAAGAGTTAA
>NW_013672333.1:8380-9712 GCF_000517525.1 Limulus polyphemus
CACATATTTAAGGTTTGCGTTCGAATACACACAGGAATTATACACCAAAGTAAGTCTGAATACACACAGGAATTATACACCAAAGTAAGTCTGAATACACACAGCAATTATACACCAAAGTGAGTCTGAATACACACAGGAATTATACACCAAAGTGAGTCTGAATACACACAGGAATTATACACCAAAGTGAGTCTGAATACACACAGGAATTATACACCAAAGTAAGTCTGAACACACACAGGAATTATACACCAAAGTAAGTCTGAATACACACAGGAATTATACACCAAAGTAAGTCTGAATACACACAGGAATTATACACCAAAGTGAGTCTGAATACACACAGGAATTATACACCAAAGTAAGTCTGAATACACACAGGAATTATACACCAAAGTAAGTCTGAATACACACACAGGAAATATACACCAAAGTAAGTCTGAATGCACACAGGAATTATACACCAGAGTACGTCTGAATACACACAAGAATTATACACCAGAGTACGTCTGAATACACAACTAAAATAAGTGATTACAAACTTTGGCCGAAGGTATCCTAGTAATTTATGTACTGGACTGTGAAACTGGGAGTTCATGGTTTGCGCCCCGTTGGTGCCAAATCGTGCTCTACACGTGCGTTTCAAGAGTGACGGTCAAATCCTACTATTCGGTTAGAGTAACCCAAAAGTTAGCGCTGGCTGCTATTGATTAGTTGTATTGCAATTAGTGTATCTGTTCAAAATTAGCGTCAGCTAATGCATTATTTCTTGTATATTTTTGTGTGAATATCAGGAGAAAAAAAAGTTGGTTTTATACTTAGAGGTATTTACCCGAAAGAGTTGGTTTAAATTTTAAAAAAAATTACTCCAGAGTTTTTGTGAGATATTTTAGTTTTAATTTTTCTTGTAGATGGCGCTCCATTTATTACTTTTTCAACAGTGCAGTTTAGTTCTAAGAATTATACGGCGATATAGGCTTAAGAAACATAAAACTTCTTTTGTTTAGTATTCGATAATGTCATATTCTGTATGTTTTCCATCCGTTTAAGATTACACTGTATGCACTTCTAACTTCGTATGTCTTACAGCCGGGTTCAGAATTTCAAGTGTAACAAGGAGACCAGAGACGCACACTCAAATGGTAAGTGTAACACACTCAAATGGTAAGTGTAACACACTCAAGTGGTAAGTGTAACACACTCAAGTGGGTAAGTGTAACACACTCAAATGGTAAGTGTAACACACTCAAGTGGTAAGTGTAACACACTCAAGTGGTAAGTGTAACACACTCAAATGGTAAGTGTAACACACTCAAGTGGTAAGTGTAA
>NW_013672333.1:10712-16488 GCF_000517525.1 Limulus polyphemus
AATAAACAACCAAAAAAACCAACTTCGAAGAGCGATCTACTCCAAGTTTTGAAGCAAGTGTGGGCGAAAATCCCACAATCTAAAATTGACGAGATGATTCTCACGATGCCCCAAAGGATCAACATACTCCACGAAGCGAAAGGAAGATCTACTAGATATTAATTAAATTATAAATATATCAATTCATGTGAATATGACTGACAAGTTTCTTTTTTTCTGAAAAGGTGGTGTCTATTTACTTGTGACCACGCTGTGTGTATATATATATATATCATCAGTTTCTAAAGTAACGACTTTTTTATGGTTTAAACCAGATTACACAAGTGAATTGTAATTATTATCAAGTTTATTTTAATAATTTCCAAATCAGATTTATTTTAACACTATTTATTATCGTTATTACTATTATTACCGTCAAGAACTGGCGAACCAATAAGCCAGTCTTCTTGTTATCCAGGCTAGTAAGAAACTATTAATTAGAACAACTAGTAATTAGAACAACTACTAACTAGAACTACTACTGTCTACGTGTATCTTACTTGAACAGAATCGCTGCTTTTCTCGACTTTTAACTTTAAATATATTTTTCATTTCGTACCTTACAAATGTTCTGTTTTTCACTCTTTGTTGTGGGTAAAGTTTTAGGAACTTACAACATTATTTATGGATCAAAATGATACTTTCTATACTTTCAATGCAAATTAGTTTGTGTTGTTGCGTTGTTACTGTCACACTTAACAGTGAGGTCTGGCATGGGCTGATGGTTAGGGCGCTCGATTCGCAATCTGCAGGTTGAGGTTTCGAACCCCGTCACTAGACACGCTCGCCCTCACCAAGAGTATGAGAGTAGCGCGCGAGAGATGGCGACGGCTAGTGCAGATAGCCCAAAAAATAGCTCTGTGCGAAATTCAACAAACAAATAAACAAACACTTAAAATACATATCATCAGTAAAAAATAAGAGAAAAAATTCAAGTCACGGAAAACGTTTAGAAACGAGGAAAGTGAAACTTCAAGAACACGTTACTCTATTTGAAAAATTTTTTTTGGTCAAAGAAAATCGCAACACACTACCAACTCTTCAAAAGTGTAACAGTTTATTAAAAGTCAGTTTCTAACACGACATCCATTGTGACAACTGATTCAGTTGAACACATTTCCATTTCCCGCTAAATTGGCACTGATGATATTATTAAACCATTTGACGATGAAATAAGTTAGTTTGATCATATTGCTTGCTGTTGCTATGGTAATAGATCAACTTGCTGTTGCTATGGTAATAGATCAACGTCTCAGTGATGTGACTAATAATGGCTGGAGACGGCTTGAATGGGTAATGAAGAAAAACTTTAATATAAGTTTAACATAACAGCAAATGTACAACGTTTCGACAAGGTTTTGTCATCATCAGGTCTCAAAGTAGGTTCCTCGTCATCGAATTAGTGATGTGACATTATGTGATTAGGATAAATGTTTAGTTTTGCTCATTCTTCTATTATTTCCTGGCTAAAAGTGCCTCACGTGCGACGATTCTATTTTAATCTCACATCAAAATAAAGTGTTAGTACATATAACTAAGTTTTGACTCCATATCCGAGTCAGAAACGATCATTCATGCCCACAAATCATGGGATCCTAGATCTTGATCCTTAAACAGATAACATTCATTAATTTAGAAGATGAGTTAGCTAACTCAGCTAACATTTATAGACTTTAAAAACACAATTCGTGTGACTTTAGGCCTAGCTTTATCTAACTTTACTTTTTCAAAGGTTTTATTTGAGAGAGCCCCTTTTCCAGTGGCTCAACGGTAAGTCCGAAGGCTTCTAATGATAAAACCCGGGTTTAGATGCCCGTGATAGGCGCAGTACAGATAACCCTTGTGTAGCTTTATGTTTAGCAATAATAAACAAACAAATCCTTGAAAGATTTAGACTCCCTGTCAGTTGGCACGTCGATTCTCGCAGAGTTCCAATTGGATTGGTTTATTAACTTTAAAGTGCCCTGTATCGGTACCTAACAAATTAATATCATATTTTGTATAGATGGGTGGTCCTTTTGATATCCCGGTCTCACGGTAGATGGCTTCTCTTTCTGCTAGCGTTGCCAACAGGTAAAAGACGTTTATCAGGGGTTAGTAATCTGATCAGATACTATTTTATGAACACGAATTACTTACTATACAAAGTATTAATTTAACATTTCATGTTTAATTATATATGAATATTAGTCAAAGTTTAATACCAATCGTATTCATTATAAACTGGGTACAGAAATTCTTACTATGGTGACATAACAACTATAACTATCTGGAGTACTCGTCCCCTGTAAGTTCGTAATTAATGAAAGGTTATCTTAGGACGAGAAAAGTTGCTTCCCTTATATGTAATAGTAAATAACACAAAAACGCTATATAAATATACTAGTACTGTCTGTTGTATGTCCATGTAACTACTTCGTAGGGTGTGAATGGGTCTTCACCAAAATTGGTATGGAGGTTCATTAAGTTCATGTGGGGGTACATATACATTTTCAGTTTTGTGTTTTGCTGTTTTTATGGGTGTTTTGTACCAGTACTTCGCCTCCTGTTGATGAATCTTCACCAAATTTTACATGAAGACTTTTTTGTGTCCATGCGGAGATACATGCAAAGTTACCGTTTCACATTTTTTGGTTTTGTAGTTTTTATGGGAAGTAGTTACATGGACATACAACAGACAGTACTATTATATTTATATAGATAACAGGCTACAAAATTGTGAGGGGGTGAGATTCCCAGTAAGATAATTAGAAAGGCGATTTCAGTCTCTGTGAGAGCGAACAATACGTTTTATTATTGATCAGAATTTATGACAATGGAAAACCCAATAATGTCAAAAAAAAACATGCGTGCACAGTTACGGTTTAAGCGCCTAAAGCAATGTGAACTATTGGAAACCTTCAAGGCCTAACTTTTGTGATAAAAATCATGTAAACCACAGATGTATTTTCGTCACGTCCTTCTTAATTTGTCCATTTAATAACAGAGATTTGAAAAACAAAATAATAATCAGATCTACCTGATTAAATATTTACAACTTATGAGAGAAAATCCCAATACGTTTTGGGCACAAAGTGGTCCTTTGGACATCCCTATGTGTGTTATTTTCTGTACCAGTCCTCTGACCCGAAATAACAATTGTTTATGGTTTGCATGATGTTTTGAGTTGTCTTTTACTCGCCAGAGTGAGCCTGTATTTGTTTTGAATAATTGATGCAACTAATTAATTCTCTTGAATTATTTAACCGAAAAGCTGTTTAGAATATTGAAATTAACACGATGTTTAATCTGTCACCACTTGTCACTGAGTTGTTCCGGTTTCAGGGAATTCCACACCTCGTAACTATCCCTCTACATATAATATACAGTTCTCCATGTACATATAATATACAGTTCTCCATGTACATATAATATACAGTTCACCACGTACATATAATATACAGTTCTCCACGTACATATAATATACAGTTCACCACGTACATATAATATACAGTTCTCCATGTACATATAATATACCGTTCTCCACGTACATATAATATACAGTTCTCCATGCACATATAATATACAGTTCTCCATGTACATATAATATACAGTTCTCCACGTACATATAATATACAGTTCTCCATGTACATATAATATACAGTTCACCACGTACATATAATATACAGTTCACCACATACATATAATATACAGTTCACTCCATGTACATATAATATACCGTTCTCCACGTACATATAATATACAGCTCTCCATGTACATATAATATACAGTTCACCACATACATATAATATACAGTTCACCACGTACATATAATATACAGTTCTCCATGTACATATAATATACAGTTCACCACGTACATATAATATACAGTTCACCACGTACATATAATATACAGTTCACCACGTACATATAATATACGGTTCACCACTATCAGGAGCCTAGTCTTGTCTTTACCTTTTGTCCAATAAACATATATAAACAATTGAAAGTCAACATATTTATAAACAGGGACAAACGGGAGGCGGGGGCAATACAAAGCTTTTTATAAAAGTAAACTGGATAACATATGTATGGTGTTTGATGAGGTGTGGAATTCCCCGAAACCGGTATAACTCGGTGACAAGTGGTGAATCGAATGACAGATTGGGCTTCGTATTTATATTTAGAAGTTTTATGGACATTTCTTAGAAAAGCATTGTATTTCTCAACACATTATGATCTTGTTGTAAAAATAAATAAAAGTTATGTGTTAGTACCACATACGATCTAAGATACTCCTCCGTTAAACCCAAGTGGTTTTTAGTGGTAATTTTTAGCCTCCGTAGGACTTCAATTAACAAAGTTTTTAGTGGTAATTTGTACCCTCCGTAGGACTTCAATTAACAAAGTTTGTAATGGCAATTTGTAGCCTCCGTAGGACTTCAATTGACAAAGTTTTTAGTGGTAATTTTTAGCTTCCGTAGAACTTCAATTAACAAAGTTTTTAGTGGTAATTTATAGCCTCCGTAGGACTTCAATTAACAAAGTTTTTAGTGGTAATTTTTAGCCTCCGTATGACTTCAATTAACAAAGTTTTTAGTGGTAATTTTTAGCCTCCGTAGGACTTCAATTAACAAATCATCTTTTTTGTTTATGGTCAGTCTTGTAAAACCGGTTCGTTATTGTTAAATTTTTCATTTTCAATCACAGAACAAACTGTCTCTAGTACATATACTTCGTGTGTGGGTTATGGTTATGGGTTAGGGTTATCAAAGACTGTTTCGAAATGCACACTTTTTAGCATGTCTACGTGCTCGTGAAACACAAACGGCACGTAGATTTGTAAACATAAAAGACAAGTAACCAGTAAAAATTTACCGGTTACGTACTCGGGTCTTGGGTTTCAGTTTATGTAGGAGAATTCTTCGTTCAACAAACTCCTTCCCTCGAAGCAACACATCAGTAGAGCAGATAATCCGATCTCACGTACCTGGCTTCTAGAATGTTTACAAGAACAGACGATTATTTATAGAACGTTAAACGTTTCGGCTGTAAAGGAAGTGTTGGTGCTAATTACGAAACTTGGTTATACAGCAGCTCAATCAAACTCAGGACACGGGTATATCTAAGTTGCTCCTAGGAGGCTTGTCGTTTGAGAGTCTTGCACCCGAAGATGTGTTAAACATTGTTTAGTTTATAAGGTTTTTACTGTTTAATAAACAGCTAATAATATACGAGTCCTAAGTAGGTCATCACCTGAACTTTAGAGATTATCCTGTCTATCTGTATGGGTGGTTAAAATACAAGTATTAGAGTAACAAACTGTTCACACATCATGTATCTTGTCTGTACAGATAGACAGGATACATAATGTGTGAACAGTTTGTTACTCTAATACTTGTATTTTAACCACCCATACAGATAGACAAGATTCATGATGTGTGAACAGTTTGTTACTCTAATACTTGTATTTTAACCACCCATACAGATAGACAGGATACATGATGTGTGAACGGTTTGTTACTCTAATACTTGTATTTTAACCACCCATACAGATGGACAGGATACATGATGTGTGGACGGTTTGTTATTCTAATACTTGTATTTTAACCACCCATACAGACAGACAAGATACATGATGTGTGAACAGTTTGTTACTCTAATACTTGTATTTTAACCACCCATACAGAGTTACTCTAATACTTGTATTTTAACCACCCAGGATACATGATGTGTGAACAGTTTTTGTCTATCTGTA
>NW_013672333.1:17301-18893 GCF_000517525.1 Limulus polyphemus
CCTGTCTATCTGTATGGGTGGTTAAAATACAAGTATTAGAGTAACAAACTGTTCACACATCATGTATCCTGTCTATCTGTATGGGTGGTTAAAATACAAGTATTAGAGTAACAAACTGTTCACACATCATGTATCCTGTCTATCTGTATGGGTGGTTAAAATACAAGTATTAGAGTAACAAACTGTTCACTCATTATGTATGCTGTCTGTCTGTTTGGGTGGATCAGTAAAAATACATATATTCCAGTAACAAGTTTTTCACACATTATGTATGCTGTCTGTCTGTCTGGAGTGGATCAGTTTTATTTCAGTAATTATTAGTTTCTCACTCTTGTTATTTGTGAAAGTCTTTATTGTGCTTCACTCGAAAGTTGGAAGTAGTTGTATGTCCACATACAACGGTTTTACACATCGTCTGGAGACCGAGCTAAAAAAAAAATTCGGGAAGACTTCCTAAAAGAAGTCAAATGTAGATTTTTTTTTTACTTTAATTTTGTGAATTATTATTTTAACAAATATCGTATCATCACTGTATTACATACTATGTATTTCAAGACCTGGGAAACCACCTTACGATACGCTTTAATCAAGCTTGACTAAAGCGGTCATATTTCGCATCTGATTTAATATATCAACGTGATATAAGGTTATTTTTCTCTCTCTGATATTTGTGTGTATCAAAAATTGAAATGTTTATTTTTGATTTAGGCGAGAATCCATGTTACTCATCAAATAGAGAAGAACTGGCGATATATAAATATATACATCGTTTTTCCTAACGTTTTATTAACTTACAATTTTTGCGTAAATCGGTATCATGATCAGGGGGCGCCACTAACACAGAACTTGATATTGCTGAGTTTACACACGATGGTACTAATGTATTGGTTATCACGTGCTTATAATGTAGGGTTAACACACCATACTCACCGAGAAAGTATATATATTCTTTTCGATCAGCTGAATCTTGAAAGTGCTTGTAAGTTATCTAATTGAACAGTTGAAGATGTGTTGGTTACTTACAGTATTAGATTTAGTTTCAACATTAATCAGAGTCGTGACTTTGAGATTAGACATCATTTAGCCAAACTGATTAGCAAATTCTAGAAGCTACAAAAAAAAAAAATCCTGTTTGTGTTCGGAACAAGTTATATGAAGCCCTGTTCATGAACGAACATGTGATCTAAACACCTGTTAGTGTACGGTTTGTTTTGTTTGGAATTTCGCGCAAAGCTACACGAGGGCTAAATGCACTACCGTTTCTAATTTAGCAGTGATAGACTAGAGGGAAGGTAGCTAGTCAAGACCACCCACCGCCAACGAATAGTGGATTCACTGTCATATCATATATAACGCTCCCATGGCTGAAAGAGAGAGCGTGCTCGGGGACGAGGAGTTAGTGCACAGAGCACGGAATGTGCAGCCCCTTTCGTATACGTAACGTGTGATCCGAGGCCCCGTCCGTGTACGGAACACGTGATACAAAGACCTATCCTTGTGAGGAACAGTTGATGTGACGCCCTGTCTGTGTACGGAACACGTGATGTGACGCCCTAAGTAATCTGAATTCTTCTCCCACGGCCGTCTTACAG
>NW_013672333.1:19231-22272 GCF_000517525.1 Limulus polyphemus
TACGGTACAATTGTACCATACAATACGGTACAATTGGACCATACAATACGTACAATTGTACCATACAATACGGTACAATTGGACCATACAATACGTACAATTGTACCATACAATACGTACAATTGTACCATACAATACGGTACAATTGGACCATACAATACGTACAATTGTACCATACAATACGTACAATTGTACCATACAATACGGTACAATTGGACCATACAATACGGTACAATTGTACCATACAATACGGTACAATTGGACCATACAATACGTACAATTGTACCATACAATACGGTACAATTGGACCATACAATACGTACAATTGTACCATACAATACGTACAATTGTACCATACAATACGGTACAATTGGACCATACAATACGGTACAATTGTACCATACAATACGGTACAATTGTACCATACAATACGTACAATTGTACCATACAATACGGTACAATTGTACCCAATACGCTAACAAGAAAAAAAAAAAAATCTAATTCTGACAAAAAAAAACGTGTTTATTTGTCGTTTATCTCATGATATTTGATTGGTTATTTCTAATAGTGCGACAGTTTAGTGTCATCGGGCAACGAAGATTCATTGATAAGTGAAAGTTTAAACCTTCTATAGTTGATTTTTCCTTTCGTTAAGCCTACATTTTAGGACTTTTTAAAATGTTTAACTACGTTACTTGCCAGCGTGATATGTACATCATTACCAAGGTTATTTTGTATTGTTTGCGTCAAGAAAGTTCCGAAAAACAAAAAGAAAAATGGCCCTAGGTAATGGAACCTTGCCAAGGGTGAGCGTAGTATAAACCACTTTATCGTAAGCCATTGGTTCCCATTTTAAATAATCTGAAACACGTGCTGAGGAAGTGACGTAATATGACAGCCTACGCTAACATGCGAAGTCATTCGTTTTGGCGCCTAAAACGAACCAATCGTATGACTAAGTCCTGCAAACTTGAACGGTGTTCGAAGCGCTGCTTCATTTCACGCGCAAAATCAAGTCATCTCAACCACTCGTGACTCAGCCATTTGTGACGTTATTGTGGGAGGTAAGTGTCATGTCACGTGAAAAACAGGTCATTTCCGGTTTGATTAGCCCGAAACATCTAAAATAGTCTCACTATTAATGGGCTTCTTGAGGACTCGACAACGGACAACAGACAACGAAGTAACAGCTAAGGATTGAAGTCCACGGTAAGTAAACGTGTCAGTTTTATCGCATAATCAGAATTAACAAAACATTTAAAAAAATCTCAGGTTTTGGTTAATGACTTATAAGTACAACTAAGCTTATATAGATTTAAAACTATGTTTATTATCGGAGATTCGGATAGATTTTAAAATCAGTATCTCACAAACTGAGGTTAAATGATTCGTTACATCTAAAAACAGTGGAAACTTACAGATCCAGTCAAGCAGTCGAAAATTCGGTATGTACTCACCTCAGCCTTAGGTTTGAAATTATGTGTTTACGACCAGTTTGAATAAATTTGTTATAATTTTAATTTTATTGGGCTGTTACGTAGCATTATAACTTCGACCAACAGCAAATAATTTAGTTTAAACATTTGACCAAAAGGAACTTATTTACTTTACCTGGTATCTGTAATAACTGATTCACGTACTTGGTATCTATGATAACTGATTCACGTACTTGGTATCTGTAATAACTGATTCACGTACTTGGTATCTATGATAACTGATTCACGTACTTGGTATCTGTAATAACTGATTCACGTACTTGGTATCTATAATAACTGATTCACGTACTTGGTATCTATGACAACTGATTCACGTACTTGGTATCAATAATAACTGATTCACGTACTTGGTATCAATAATAACTGATTCACGTACTTGGTATCTATGATAACTGATTCACGTACTTGGTATCTGTAATAACTGATTCATGTACTTGGTATCTGTGATAACTGATTGATATACTTGGTATATGTAATAACTGAATGTCACTAGTTAGTTACATGAAGATGTATTTATATGATCATATAGATGGTACTATAGATGGATCATATAGATGGTACTATAGTATTAATATATAGTACTAATATATTTTGTCCATATACATACTGTAAGGTGTGTCCAATTATATGGTTTTTATGGCGCTACAAGTTAGATTGAAAAACAGGTAAGTTACAAAACAATAAATTCCGAAATCCTCATCAGTGCTTTTAGTAATTATGTCTTCTTAAGTTTGATCCCTGAAGAAGAAGGGTTTATTAAAGTAATATAAAGAACAAACTGGTTATAAAGAAGCGCCACCTAGGAAACCTTCAACCTTTTCTTTATATGCTTGTAATTTAATAATAATTACTCTTCTAAAAGACCGACTGAGGAGTGGGGGGGGGGGTTATGTGTAATACCTTGTAGTTTACTCAATTACGTTTAGTTTTACAATACTGGGTATGGTTTTTCTTTCTTTTGTTATATGTAAATATAACGCGGGCGTTAGTGAGCGAACTTTCAAACTGCTATCATGCCTAGCACGTGTCCTTGACGCGGCTCGGACCAAAAAGATACCTTGTAGAATTGGATCTCAGGGTCACAGACATTATCGTGTGCCAAGTCGCAATCATTAGTGATATTGGATCAACAACGTTGATTGGTTGTGAATCAAACGGTTAAGAGTTGGAGATACGAAATTCAACAGAGATTATTAGCGAACCCCAACCAACAACGATCAAATCAAAACCATTGTATCAGGGAGAAATACAAATCAATAAAAATTAATCAGCGTGGCTTAAAAAAAACAACTTCAATATCAAGCATTGTCGACGTGTGACCCTAAAAAAAACCAAAACCAAACCCGTCAATATCAAGCATTGTCGACATGTGACCATAAAAAAACCAAAACCAAACCCGTCAATATCAAGCATTGTCGACATGTGACCCTAAAAAAACAAAAAAGGCCGTCAATATCAAGCATTGTCGACATGTGACCATAAAAAACAAAAAAGGCCGTTAATATCAAGCATTGTCGACGATGTGACCATAAAAAACAAAAAAGG
>NW_013672333.1:23273-30705 GCF_000517525.1 Limulus polyphemus
GTCGACATGTGACCATAAAAACAAAAAGGCCGTCAATATCAAGCATTGTCGACGTGTGACCCTAAAAAACCAAAAACCAAACCCGTCAATATCAAGCATTGTCGACATGTAACCATAAAAAAAACCCGTCAATATCAAGCATTGTCGACATGTGACCCTTAAAAAAAAACCGAACAAAACCCGTCAATATCAAGCATTGTCGACATGTGACCCTTAAAAAAAAACCGAACAAAACCCGTCAATATCAAGCATTGTCGACATGTGACCCTTATAAAACCGTCGATATCAAGCACTGTCGACATGTGACCCTAAAAAAAACCCGTCAGTATCAAGCATTTTCGACATGTGACCCTAAACTCCCCAAAAAACCGTCAATATCAAGCATTGTCGACATGTGACCCTAAAAGAAACCAAAAAAAACCGCCAATGTCAAGCATTGTCGACATGTGACCCTTAAAAAAACAAAAAACCCGTCAATATCAAGCATTGTCGACATGTGACCCTTAAAAAACAAAAAAACCGTCAATATCAAGCATTGTCGACATGTGACCCTTAAAAAAACAAAAAAACCCGTCAATATCAAGCATTGTCGACATGTGACTCTTGAAGTACTACAAAGGTCAATGACAACTTAAACGTAACCTTACAAGACTTTTCTTTCAACTTGATTTCTTGTTCACACACTAAAAAAAAAATAATTAAATAAACGTATTTGGAAGCGTAGAAACTTTAAAAAACACACACGAAAAACAAGATATTTTGTTGATTGCTTTTCTTCCATCGCCGGAATGTTTGGGGGTCAAAGTTTTACCAGTTTTTGGTCGGTATGATAGTCGAATCATAAGTTTTTAAATCAGCGACAATAAAACAACATTAGGTACTTGTCAAGGAGTATCGTGTGCTCCAAATGTGGTGTTCCTGCCTGTCATTTTAAACGTCAGCTGACAGCTTCAAGAACGACTGGAGCGATCCTGTTGTCGCGCAGACAGAAAGAAAAATAAAACATAACCGAATATCGCAATATACACTCTTCAGCTAGACAGACGTCGTGGGCGTGCGCAAAAGGATTTTAAGAAAACAAAACCTAAACCTTTATTTTTTGTTCTTACGCGCCCCATCATTAATGCAGGATCCAATTGCATTAAAACATACAATATTATGTAAATGTCCTAGACTCTTTGTTAAGGATGTTTTTTTTTTGAGTTACTGTTATTGAAAAGATTAAAGAATACGAAATTAAAAATGTAAGTGTCTTTCATAGGACTGTTAGTTGTTTTAGTACTACATGTACTAACGCAGCTTTAACAACAAAAGCAAAAAGTTCACTTTGAACTGGCAAAAAGGAATAAACTAAAGCTTTGTGTTAGTTGTAGCTGTCAGTGTTAGCCTTAAGCCTAACAAGACAGGCGCTGTTTCACAATAACAACTCTTGGTTATCATGAACCAAAGTTTGTGTCAGTTATAACTGTCAGTGTTAGCCTTAAGTCAAACAAGACAGGCGCTGTTTCACAAAGACAGTATTGCTAATTGTATCAACAAAGATATATGAAACGTTAAGAACGAAACTTTCTAAAATGGTGAAACTTGGAACTAGCTTCAACAAAACATTTTAATAAATTAGATTATTTCAGTAAACTTCGTTACAGAGTTTTTCGTTTCATACTACTTAATAACACCGTTATTATCATTGTTGCTTTTGTTTTATACTACTTAATAACACCGTTATTATCATTGTTGTTTTTGTTTCATACTACTTAATAACACCGTTATTATCATTGTTGTTTTCCGTTTCATACTATTTAATAACACCGTTTTTATCATTGTTGTTTTCCGTTTCATACTATTTAATAACACCGTTATTATCATTGTTGTTTTTTGTTTCATACTACTTAATAACACTGTTATTATCATTGTTGTTTTTGTTTTATACTATTTAATAACACCGTTATTGTCATTGTTGTTTTTGTTTCATACTATTTAATAACACCGTTATTATCATTGTTGTTTTTTGTTTCATACTACTTAATAACACTGTTATTATCATTGTTGTTTTCCGTTTCATACTACTTAATAACATCGTTGTTATCATTGTTATTTTTGTTATTAAATAGTATGAAACCGGAAAACAACAATGATAATAACGGTGTTATTAAGTAGTATGAAACGAAAAATAACAATGATAACAACGATTTCATACTACTTAATAACACCGTTATTATCATTGTTGTTTTTTGTTTCATACTACTTAATAACACTGTTTTGAGATATTTCAAACCTTCGAGACAAAACATAGAATACAAATGAGGAACTTACCAGGCTTAACGTACTATCAATCTTTTAGTTCATGTTGTGTGTTTTGATGAAAAAAACAAAACAAAAAAACTGTCGTATTTTTATGTAACTTTCATTAAGTTAGTCATTACGCCTTCTAGGCTAGCGTGTAGAACTGATTAGCTGAAGTCATTATATCTTCTAAACTGATTTTTAGAACTGATTAGCTGAAGTCATTATATCTTCTAAACTGATTTTTAGAACTGATTAGCTGAAGCCATTATATCTTCTTAGTTGATTTTTAGAACTGATTAGCTGAAGTCATTATATCTTCTAAACTGATTTTTAGAACTGATTAGCTGAAGTCATCATATATTCTTAGTTGATTTTTAGAACTGATTAGCTGAAGTCATTATATCTTCTAAACTGATTTTTAGAACTGATTAGCTGAAGTCATTATATCTTCTAAACTGATTTTTAGAACTGATTAGCTGAAGTCATTATATCTTCTAAACTGATTTCTAGAACCGATTAGCTGAAGTCGTAACGCCTTCTTCACTGGCTTGTAAAATCCAGGGTTTGTTTAACATTTTTTTTTTACTATTGGGTTCGGGAGTTTTGTCATCAAACTTAAGAACTATGACAACAACTATAGTGAATGAATAAATACCAGAAGTCAAAGAGACAAAGAAATAAAATCTTATTATCACCAGCTGTTATTATTTAAATGTTTTTGTCGCTTTTTTTTTTCTTCTGGCCATGTTTCTTTTTATATGAATACGAGCTCATTACTTCACGTGACTCTAAGAACGTTAATAAATAAATATATATATAACTCAAGTACCAGACTGTTGATATCCATTACACTTATGGAGTAGTAATACTTTGTTTTGAACAAATCTGCGCTTTTAATCAGCTTGCTAGTTCGCCAGTTCTTCTGGATTACAAGAAAGGCATTTAAATAAAGTATTGGTACTGTAAAATATGAACAATCGATATTACTAGTGTAATATTGTGTTATTGATTTTTACTCTCCAAATCTGATTTGTCAATTGTTTGAATACAATTGATAATAATTACAATTCACATACTTAAAGTAGATCGCAACATAACAACGGTTTTTCATGTAAACTGATGATTTAAGTAGTGCCCAGATCAATGTTACGTGTGTCGTATCCCAACCGGCCTTTTGAATCCTGGTATTGGCCGAAAGGCCTCTTCGGTTGACACGTTAGAGCATTTTCTTCTTGACTTTCACCAAGTTTTTTAGAATGATCTAAGAAAATTAAATTATAACCAGGTTTCGATACCCGTGGTGAGCAGAGCACAGATAGCCCATTGTGCAGCTTCGTGCTTAACTACAAACAAATAAACAGAAACCGTGTTCTCTGGAATTCCTAGAAAGAATAACGTGCTGGTAAGATAATACGATATTTCATTACTAGCCAAGACATTTTTTTTTATATTTTAGCCAATAGTAGGCCATCTGCCTCGGAGATCTAACTCTAAATTTTAGCTTTATATGTCACAAGAAAAGCTTACCAACAGAGCCAGTATGGGTCATCAAGAGAACGAGACAAAATCTGACTTTATGACTGACATGGCGTAAAATATATTTAGAAAGTAATTTTTATTTCTAAAATGCTTTTGTTTATTTGATATTTTATGCAAAAAAATTGTCGAATTTTCTAACTCGGTTTTTAGTCGAAAAATTACCGACTTATCTCCAGCTTTAAGTTAAACAAAAAAAATTTGTCTTTCTCTGCACACTGACCTCTGTTTATTCACTCTCTGTAGATATCACAATTCAAAATGGGCTGGACTTTGCCTGGTGGTTAGCAAGCTCAAAACTTCAAACAAAAAACGCCTTCCGTACGTTGGGGTCGCGCATGCGCTAAAAGAATAACGCTCAAATTCCAAAATTCGGTGAGATCAAGGATGTTGGTGAGTACAGTTTAATAGTTGCCGCCTTCCCTCTAGTCTGTCATTTCAAAATTGGAGACGGATTAGCATCCCTTTGTGTAGCTTTGCGCGAAAAGTTGAAATGTATCAGCTTGTGGTGGTTCCTTACCGTGGGTATTCAACTGATGAACCAATGTATTCTAATCATGGTTAACGACTTATTGTTAGAATGTATCAGCTTGTGGTGGTTCCTTACCGAGGGTATTCAACCGATGGATTAGAATACATTGGTTATGGTTAACGACTTATTGTTGGAATGTATCAGCTTGTGGTGGTTCCTTACCGAGGGTATTGAACTGATGAATCAATGTATTCTAATCATGATTAACGACTTATTGTTGGAATGTATCAGCTTGTGGTGGTTCCTTACCGTGGGTATTCAACTGATGAACCAATGTATTCTAATCATGGTTAAAGACTTATTGTTAGAATGTATCAGCTTGTGGTGGTTCCTTACCGAGGGTATTGAACTGATGAATCAATGTATTCTAATCATGATTAACGACTTATTGTTGGAATGTATCAGCTTGTGGTGGTTCCTTACCGTGTGTGTTCAACTGATGAACCAATGTATTCTAATCATGGTTAACGACTTATTGTTGGAATGTATCAGCTTGTGGTGGTTCCTTACCGAGGGTATTCAACTGATGAACCAATGTATTCTAATCATGGTTAACGACTTATTGTTGGAATGTATCAGCTTGTGGTGGTTCCTGAGTGTGGGTATTCAACTGATGGATTAGAATACATTGGTTGTGATGAGTACATACTCTGAGATACATCGGAATATTAACTTCGCTACGTTATTTATTGTTTAAATTAGTTTTTAGTTTCGATCAGAAGTTATTGATAATAAAGTAAGTTATTTCTTTTGTAAATTAAATTCAGTGTCTCGTAATAGGCACGATTCAAAACACTGTGTTGTGATTGGATTATCTTGTAGCCTATGTATTTAGTCTCAACCCATATAGCATTGTAACCGATGTATTTAATCTCAACCCATATAGCATTGTAGCCTATGTATTTAGTCTCAACCCATATAGCATTGTAGCCGATGTATTTAATCTCAACCCATATAGCCTTGTAGCCCATGTATTTAATCACAACCCATATAGCCTTGTAGCCTATGTATTTAATCACAACCCATATAGCCTTGTAGCCCATGTATTTAATCACAACCCATATAGCCTTGTAGCCCATGTATTTAATCACAACCCATATAGCCCTGTAGCCCATGCATTTAATATTTGATTTTGATTTTTATATAACTTCTCAGTTAATAAGATAATTTCTCAAATACTTCAATTCATCATATGTGGTTATTGTATAACTTGGTTGACCTCTGATGACAGTTCTTTTTTGGGGGAGGACATGGAGGAAGGTGTTGATGCGTTTAAATCATGATTTGGAAGAAGCCCTGTCGAAGCGATTGGCATCAACTCACGTGCGGCTCTAACGACCGGCCTGTGTCAAATGACCAGAAATTTGAAAACCACATCCGGTAAGGAAACACTTTCGAAGAATGTGGAGTAGAATCGCGTGATCTTACACTCACACACACACACACACGTGGTCTCGTGTACCACGTGACTCATCCGTTTCGAATGCACGTGTCATATGCTGAAAAGTTGATAATATTAAAGCTATTCGGCCTGTACTGTTTTCAAACTGAACCAAGGTGTTTAGTCTTATTACGTCCGTATCTTTTTTTCACATTCACAGAATTTTTAATGGTCTTATTAACAGAATGAGGAAAGAAACAACAGAGTGATACAGCCAAGTTGTGCTTGTTTCAAAGAAACTTGCACAATTCCGTGTAAGAAACTCTGGAAACGGACAAACCGAAACTGGATCCCACAACAAGGATCAACCACCAAATAATAAATAACATTCAAACTTATCCATCTTTTAACCTTAGATACATATACGTTTTTCAGTTGAGATATATTTGTCTTATGGCAAAGTTGCGCTGTGGGATTGAACCTCAAATTCTAGTGTTATAAGCTTTCAAGCTTACCGCTGAGCCACTTGAAAACTGGTATATAGAAATGTGTATGTGTGTTCTAGTTATATGTGTATATTTAGTTATATAGGCTTAGCCTGATGGTTAGGGAGCTCGGCTCCGAATCTGCTGGTCGAAGGTTCGACTCCCGTCATGGAAAATGCGCACTGTTTCACCAGTGAGGGCGTTATAATGTGACGATAAATCCCACTATTTGTTGGTAAAGAGTAGCCCAAGAGTTGGCGGTGTGTGTAGAGTTAACTAACCGCCTTCCCTCTAGCCTATAACTTCAAAGTTAGGAACGGTTAGCGTAGATAGCCCTCGAGTAACTTTGTGTGGAATTTTACAAACTAACACACACACATATATGGTTTTAGAATAAAGCTTTATTTTAGTTAAATAGATAAAATGAATGATCAGTCAATAAAATCTTTATTTCTGCTAGACGACAAATATGTGCGAACGTTTCTTGAGATACATATATATTTGAATGTGTAGTAGTTGCGTATGGTGTTTCTCTTGGAGGTGTGTATCCGGGAGTAGGACTACCGTCCTAGTGCGGACACCGAGTGAGCATGTTTTGGTGTGACGAGGATTCGAACCCGCGAGTCGAGAGCCCTAACCACCTGGACATGCCGGGCCTTTTTTGAATGTGTAATTTTAGGATTGTTGAACGACTTACGTACATAGCTAAACAAAAAAAAAAACTGTCTCCGAATAGTCGTTAATGTGATAGACCAGAGAGAAAGCAGATACACCCATCACCAGTTCATTGTACAGCCTAATCGAATAGTTCGGGGCAAAATTTCATGTCAACGGGCTGCGAATCGTAACCCTCGGATTCATAATCCGAGCACGCTACCCACTAGGAAAAAATTGAGATTTAAATCTAGATTTATTTTTTAAAACTTCCGATATTTCCGTCATCCGGAGAGACGTCGGTAAGTCTACCGTTTACGATGTTTAAATCTAGGGTTCGATCACCCGCGGTGGAAATAGTAGATAATCCAATGTGGCTTTGCCCTAAAACAACCAAACGAATTCGATATTTCTATGTTTTTATGTTTAATTTCCATGTACCGTATGGGCCCGGCATGGCCAGGTGGATAAGGTGCTCGACTCGCAATCTGAGGGTCGTGAGTTCGAATCCCCGTCCCACCAACATGCTCGCCCTTTCAGCCGTGGGGGCGATATAAT
>NW_013672333.1:31656-36236 GCF_000517525.1 Limulus polyphemus
TCTAGAAACTAGAGGGCGCCACAGTGGTCATGTGACTCGCTGACGCAACAATATGTTATAAGCGGCTCGATTTGAAACATTGATTTGTTTAGACAATTAATAATCAAAAATTATGAGATCGTTTTAAACGTGATCAAAATCTTCTGATCAAAACAAAGCTACGTATAGCGATCAGACTGAATTAAACAAAAATTATAAATAACTAAATTAATGAAGACAACTGTGGGAAACTGACTAAAAATTCATAACATTATATAATGGACCAGAAACACTAAAACCTGTAGTTATTACTATGCATAGGGTCATTAGTTGGGTAGCCTCGCTGACAACGGTAACATATTCGGCCATAATCCCAATTATACTTTTTGATTTTTGACCAGCTTAGAAAATTTGAATTTGTAATAAATTCACACACAAGAAACATAAGGGCTGTTACTTAGAGAATGAACCGTCACTAAGAAACATAAAGGCTGAATGAACTGTTACTAAAAACATAAGGGCTGTTGCTAAGAGAATAAATTGTTACTAAGAAACATAAGGGCTGTTTCTAAGAAGCAGAAGTTTTATTGATAAACCTGAGCTGTTACTGACAAACTTAGCCCTAACTAATAAACAGGACCGTTACTAAGCAACAGGGTTGTTATTAACAAAACTTAGCCGTTACTAAGAAACTACACTGTTACAGCAGGAAAGTTTTTGACTCCAAGAATACTGCTGGACTGCTTCTTTTTTCTTTTTTTTTGTTGTTGTAAAATTGTTGTGGTCACATGATGATTAAGATCACTGTCTCGCACCAGGTGTATAATCTCGTGAAACGGACAGAGAAAACGTTCTTTTTTCTGTGTGCCTGCCAGGAGAACCTTGTAGTAAATCATCAAGGACAAAATCAATGCTGTAATTGTACTTTTGTGAATTCTTTTTTTCTGTTTTGTTTTTTGTTCAGGTAAATGCTGAACAGGTTGATTTAAGCAATCCTTGGTTCCAATGCTACTTATATATATATATATATAGGAATGTTTTTCTATTTGCTAACTTTTTAACAGATATTTTCAACCACCTTCGGACCACTTATTTGTACTTCTTTACACTACCTGTTGATTGTATTGATAATAATTAATTAATTATATACGTATTAATTACATTTATTTTCTTTGCTGTTTACTGTTTATCATTCTACCATCATGATTTTGTACTTTGATTTGGTTGTAGTTTATTACACTATATTATCATGCTAATAATAAAATTTGTTTGTTTGTTTGTTCCTTCTGGATGAAATTTTAAAGTAGGTTACCAGCCTCTTCGATTCGTCGTGAACCTAATCCGTCTTTTAGTAGTTTACCAGCTCCCTCTACCGCCGATTTTAATCGCAGACATGTAAATCAAGCAGAAAGAAATAGGAATAAAATCGAGGCTGGAAGCTCTGTAACAGGTAGGAATATTAATTCAAAAACATATTTTACCCTTTTGTTAGACTTTTTGGTCAGAATTTGTTATAAAATCACTTTCAGATATAATGAAAACAAGCACTGATTTCAATAAGAGTCGAGTAGAAATAGGGTTAGGTTAGGAAGAATTGTAACAGATATAATTCTAATACAGTGGTCCCCCGATGGGACAGCGGTAAGTTTAGGAACTTATTACAACGCTAATATTCGGAGTTCGATTCTCCGCGGTGGACACAGCCTATGGCCCAGTGTGGCTTTGCTCCAAAAGCAAACAAAATCCACTGCAGTGTTATGACACATGTTCTGTACAACATGTTATCAAAATCGGGACTGGTCAACTTCGGGGGATTACATAGGTAATAGGTCAATAAGTATTAATCACACGATAAAAAGTAACACGCTGATGGAATCAGATTGAGTTTGATTGGTTTAATTCGAGGTTCTGTTGAGTCTTCCAGTATAGACTGATATGCAATATTTCAAAAAAACGTGAACCCCAACTATCAAAATTCGAGTTTTATTTTTACCACATGATCTGGCAACTAATGGCTTAAAATTGTGTGTTGTTGTTTTTTTTCTGTTTTTGTACAAGTATCATAGTTGTTTAACAACGTGCTAAAATTACACAAAATCACCTAGGTGAACGGAAAGCGGCTTTACAGAAATGAGTTGGATTAAAAGGAAAAAACACTCTACTTGGCTTTGGAGATTGGTTTGTTTGTTTTGAATTTCGCGTAAAGCTACACGAGGGCTATCTGTTAGACTAGAAGGAAGGCAGCTATCATCACCACCCACCGCCAACTCTTGGCCTACTCTTTTACCAACGAATAGTGGAATTGACCGTCACTTTATAACGCCCCCACGGCTGAAAAGGCGAGCATGTTTGGTGTGACCGGGATTCGAACCCGCGACCCGCAGACTGGGAGATTGGATGAAACCATAAGTGTTAAATAATACCTTTTGATTGACAAAAGTCTACAGAAGATGGGTTTACAGATAAATGTAGTAAAGTTAGATCACTCTAAAAACACAACGTTGATCTAGCTGATTTTATCTAGATTATTTATTTTACTGTCTTCCGATGGGTCAGCGGTAAATTTACGGACTTACAACATTAGAATCTGGAGCTCGATTCCCGCAACGGACAGATTGCCGATAGCCCATTGTGTAGCTTTGCGCTAAAACACAAAAACAAATATTGTAAACGTTGATTTTATATAGAACACATTGTTACGTTGTTGTTATTAAAAGTTTACATGTCCACTATTGACCAATGAAGGTCTGGTTGGTCTTAAGAAAATAAGTATACAGTTGTTTTGGAATAAAGTCAGAAATCACATGTAATTCGTCCCACCTTTAACACTCACGGTCAGAAATCACATGTAATTCGTCCCACCTGTGATTTATAACAAGCAAAAAGTGGTGTTTAACAAGTTAACAAAAAAGCTGACGTATAACAAGTAAAAACTGGTATACAAAAAGTAAGAACTGGTGTTTAACAAATAAAAAACTGTGTCCGTATTCAGTAATTTTTTTTATATTTTAACTAGCGTCACGTAACAAAAATAATTTGTAATATGTGAAAATGTTCTATACAAATACGTTAACATTTAGAACCAGGTTAAGTAGTTAGCACACAGGATCACCGAAAAAATGTTGTAATATTTTCAAAATAAAAACCAAAAACTCAAGCTCTTTCGAATAGATGACTATTCTTCTTCAGGAGAATAAAAAAAGAATAGTCAACTATTCGAAAGCGCTCGAGTTTTTGGTCTCGTTATTCTACCTTGTGTTGTCTTGTTTTGATTCAAAAGTGGTGCCATCTATCGGAATGTTTTTATGCACTTATTTTAGTTTTTACTACTTAACCCTTGGAGTACCACGAATAGATAATCTGCACCAAGTTTTTCCTTTTACTAGTCGAACTACTGGATAATTTGAGTTTAAACTACAAATTAAACTTTCTAACGGAATCTTATTTTGCTCTTGTTTTAAAGAAGAATTTCAAATTTATTTTAAGAAATAGAAAGAATAAGGGACAATGTAACATTTAATTTAACAGCGTTTGTCTAGATTTATTAAAGTAATACACATATATATATATATATATTAATCTACTACGTTTGTATGTAGCTAACCAGTTCAGGTTTTTAGTCGATTATTTGAGTTAAAATAATACAACCAATCAGATTCAGTCACTTGGATACATTAGAACAATACAACCAATCAGATTCAGTCACTTGGATACATTAGAACAATACAACCAATCAGATTCAGTCACTTGGATACATTAGAACAATACAACCAATAAGATTCAATCACTTGGATACATTAGAACAATACAACCAATCAGATTCAGTCACTTGGGCACATTAGAACAATACAACCAATAAGAAAAGGACACGGATACAACGTTTCGAAACTTCAATCGAAAGAAAAGTAGACAACGTTTCGGAACTTCAACCGAAAGAAAAGGAGACAACGTTTCGGAGCTTCAACCGAAAGAAAGGTAGACAACGTTTCGTATCTTCAACTGAAAGAAAAGGAGACAACGTTTCGGAACTTCAACCGAAAGAAAAGGAGACAACGTTTCGGAGCTTCAACCGAAAGAAAGGTAGACAACGTTTCGGATCTTCAACTGAAAGAAAAGGAGACAACGTTTCGAAACTTCAACCGAAAGAAAAGTAGACAACGTTTTGGACTTCAACTGAAAGAAAAGGATACGACGTTTCGGAACTTCTACTGAAAGAAAAGGATACGACGTTTCGGAACTTCTAGTTAAAAGAGGAAACCCGAGAGTAATAATAAAATTAATTGAGATATATATTTGTATAAGCGTTCGTACATTTATTATTCTCTTCTCAAGTAACAAGTGTCTCGTGTTTCTAGCATCTTTTACCACAACCGATCTATGAGCTGCCAAACCGTGAAACAATGATAAAAAAAAATTCTGTACGTAATTACGGGTGAGATAAACCAGAAATGTAGTGATATCTCTAGGAGCGTTTAAAGTAAAAAAGAAATATACCGAATGGCCATTAAGCTATTTAACCTGCTGACCTAACTCTCATGCCGCGCTCAGTGAAACGATTGATATCTGTTCATCACTCTCGAAAAAAAAAAAAAAAAAAAAAA
>NW_013672333.1:36799-44309 GCF_000517525.1 Limulus polyphemus
TAAAACTGGACATTTCAATCAGTTCCCTACGTTTTGTACAATAACTCACGTTTGTATCCAAGTATGAACTTTGAACTTTGTTTATTTTTACTCTTTGGAATATTTATGAGTTCCCGGACGTATCATAAAATTATTATACTGTTCCTCCTTAGTATTGGCTAACTGGTTGATAACGTTCTTTATACGTCACAGAAGGATTGGCCCATTCATACAGCTGCAAAAAATGTAATACGTTGCTATGGCAACTTAACGCTTTGTCTTATTGGCCGTATTAATTGTTTATTAATATTTCGCGCAAGGCTACTCGATGGCGATCTTCGCTGACCGTGTCGAAAGTCGAAGTGATAGACTAGGGGGAATGCAGCTAGTCAACACCACCAACCGCCTACTCTTGGGCTACTTGTAATTGATCGTCACATTATAACGCCCCCATGGCTAAAGGGAGCGAGCATGTTCGGCAAAGCGTTTCGATCCCATAGACGACGAATCCTAACCAACAGGCAATGCCAAGGCCCCATTTTGTGAAGCAAATCGTGAATGGAACACTTATCTGGGTACAGAACGTCAATGAGGTACTTTCCTTACATATTTATGTCAGTCTCTTTAGTGTATCTAAGAAACGGTTTAACTTCCAGATGGGCTAGTGGTTGACGTGCTCAGGATGTGAATCCGGGTGGTTCGTAGTTCGCGGTCCGTTGCTGCAAAAATGCACTCCACACGTGGGGGTTAGAGAGTATACTAGCTATAACAGTGACGGTCGAATCCCACAAAGTTCTCAGGCAAGAGCTGTCGACTAGCTAGCTGCCTTCCTTCTAGTCTGCTGGCTAATCCTTTTGTAGCTTTACTCGAAAGTTCTAAAACAACTAAAACAATTCCAATTTCTGATACAGTTAAATGCTTCTAACTGTTCAACAAATTTCGAGTTACTTTGAATAATTATTTCGTTTTTAATTAAGCACAAAGCTATACAAGGGGGCTATCTGTGCTCTTCTCACCACGGGTATCGAAACTCGATTTCTAGCGTTGTAAGTCTGCAGACATACCGCTGTGCCACTGGGGGGCCTTCATTTTTCAACTAATTGAGAAAAATAAAACAGATAAATAAAATAACAATATCGATGTAGTTTCACCCACGAAAAATAGAATCAACAGTGGTGAATTTCAAAGAATCAAAATATCATTTTAGACAAAGAAGAACATTGTACGTATTTTTGTTTTTCTCTGGGCCAAAAAAAAAGTAGTCTAAACTTGTAAATTGTCAAAAAAATTTAACGTTTTATTTGCTGACCAATCAAAAATGGTGATGAATTGTTTCTCGTTGCTAGGATACGCACCCATTGCAAGCGCAGTTTAAAGATGGTGGTTATAATAATAAAAGCGATATTTTCGAGGCTTAAGTTTGTTTATAAATATATCCATAAAACTATACAGCTAAATTTGTGGTACCGGTATAGTTAGGGTTAACTTTTTGTACAATTCTGAACGCTTCTCTAAGTTTATATTTTGTTTTTTTTTCTTCTTTTTTTTCTTCGATTGTTTATTTATTTATTTTAATTTTTTTACCGGAGCTTAGATCACACAGCACCAAGAATGTTATTTAATCAGTAGTGTCCCTCGTGGTAATAACACGTGTTGATGATACGGCAATCGTAGACAGTTCCGCGGGCAGTAACTGGTCGTCATCGTCTGTTCTCTGTCATTTTGATCATTTTTGACATGAAAAGTTTAATTGGACAAGATTAGCCAATGCTACAACTTCAGGTAGATGAACCATTAAATTCTTGAGTAACAAGAAATTTTTTTATTTGTACGTATAAAATATCTTATTGGAAGGCAATATACTACAGAAGAGCGAGTTAGTTATACTTTTAGTGTTAACTGGTAGATCTGACTTGTTTATAATTCTAGGGTTAGTGACAATAATAATATTAATAGCTTAACGTCGTTTGTCATTTGTTTCTTTGTTTGCTTTGCCCAGAACTTGAGAGTAATTATAAACGTCAACTAGCAAAAGGTATTAATATCCTAAAGTGATTTTTAAAAAAACATTTAAACCAACAGTTAGAAGTAGAAAGAAGCTTTCTCTCGTAAAGTAAGATTGTTTGTGAGAATGCACGAAGAAGTTTTTTATATTACTAGTACTAGATCAAGAACGAGAAGTTTCCCAGCGAAAGGTAAGCCTAACAAATTATGGTTTCATCGTTTTATTTAAGCCTAGGTTACAGCACAGCGATACAGGAAAACCTTCGCAAATTATAAAAGGAAATTCGTGAAATGTTTTATATAATATTTTTTTACAAACTATATATAACAGTAATTATTAAGAAAGTATTTAAATGTTTTACGAGATTTTTTTTACAGCGTATAAACTTTTAACGCTTTTTTACGACTTTCTGGTACTTGTTCAGTTGTTATAACCATGATATATATAAACATAATTGTATTAAATAATTTCAACAGAAATATACCGACTTAATACTAATTATATTTGGATGCACGTGTACTTTTGTATTTCCAGAATTTTGTAACCTTATTCTGGTGTAATTCTAAACTATTTTAAGATTCTTAACTCAAGGTTGTACTAGTAGTTGTAGTAGTAGTAGCAGAGTAAATATTATTTTAATAACCACCATTAGCCAAAACGCTGTCTAAATTTATATTAAGCGGATTATTGTGTTTTACGTATGGTAAGTACTAACAGTAATATATTCTTTCCTTGTATATGTATATCGAATTGCAATTTTATACACATAGAACTAACAAAGTATACAATTATCTATTACGCTTTCGTAATTACTCCAGTAGAAGTTTTATTTTTGTTTGTTTTCCTAGTTTGTCACACTTGAGCATTTTCAGCTGCTCGATGGATGGCAATGATTGACGTGAGTCATCAGACGTAAGCTGAGTTTACTTTTGCTCGTAAGGTTGAAATATTCCACACGGAAATTTTGGTCGTGCGAAACTCTCATGCTTTTTTTTTTATATACGATACATCACCAACTTGGGAGGGGAAGCATTTTTTTCTCATGAAATTGTTTACAACCATAAGCTAGAGAATATTACTCCGTTTGCAACCAGGGTTTTCACGGTTTTATTTCGCGAGATCGGCCTACGACAAGAAAAAAACAAAAAAACACTAGAATATAATCTAGACTAAGATAACTTTTATTATATTTCTATTACAGAAAACATGAAAAGTCAATTATGTTTTCATTTCCTGTAAAATAAACCCCTAGGGCCTAGGCTAACAGATTTCGTTAAACCTATCGTATATCATATGAAAGTTTCTACGCCATCTAGGGAGGTGGTAGAGAGTTAATATTTTTTTCATAAAAAAAACTAACACGAAACACTTTACGATCTCATTAGTTGTTAGTGAACGTCATAACGATATACCTAAATATATCTATAATGTCAAATAAATATTCGGTTTAAACTGCAGGAGGTAAATATTTGTAAGTAAAGCTTCTATCATAAAACCCGAATGATACACTCTTTATCAAGACTGAAGCTTCAATTAACTCTTTCATCACATAGTTTACAATCAGATAGACTTAGTACCTAGAAAAATGGTTGATTGTACGCGTTATAACCTTCTCGGAAGGCAATGGACCGTACAAGGCCAAAGGATGGCGTATAGCGTAGTAATACCTCAGAAGGCAGTGGACTGTATAAGGCCACAATATAGCGTATAGCGTAGAAACACATCGGAAAGCAAAAGGGTACAAGACTCCTTATACACGGTTACTGATGAAAAAGCTTTCTGAGAAAATTATGAATTAAAATAAGACATGGCATGGTCTGGT
Source organism: Limulus polyphemus (assembly GCF_000517525.1). Lineage (NCBI taxonomy): Eukaryota > Metazoa > Arthropoda > Merostomata > Xiphosura > Limulidae > Limulus > Limulus polyphemus. Next base: position 40,606 of record NW_013672333.1, read on the forward strand.
GGTTAGGGCACTCGACTCACAATCTGTGGGTCGCGAGTTCGAATCCAGTCACTGAACATGCTCACTCTTAGGGCGTTATTATGTAACGGTCAATCCCACTTTTTTTTAGTAAAAGAGTAGCCCAAGAGTTAAAGATTTGTTTCTGCTAAATTATGGAGGGCTAGCGCAGATGGTCCTCGAGTAGAACTTTCTTTGTAAGGTAGAACATATTAAAATGATCTGCTTGTGAAATGTTTCTGGATTACAGCAGATTCAGAAAATGTTATGTCGAAAAAAGTAGAACGTGGACAAAAAAACAACAACAAGTGAATAAATAAAATCTTTACTCAAAAAAATTACTTGCATTTCTTGTTGTGACGTCAACTGGCTGCTGGGTTAAAAAAGCCTTCCAGAAAACTTCCGTCCAGGACTCAAACAAGAATAATAATTTTATATGTTGCACTTTTAAGTCCGACAAATTTAAAGGGATCCTGGTGCAGTATCCCACTATTCTCAGATTACCTACATAAACGTATATCCCAAATAACATATTCAAGGAAGAGAGCCTTCAACTCATACTAACTTGTACAAGTATCTGAGTCACTCCTCGAGATGGATTTGCTCTGCCCGAGGGAGTGGACATAGACACTGGATTAAAATGGTACAAGCTTCTGTGAGATAGTCGTTGGCGTATGTAACAAAAAAGATTAGTACATATTTACGATCTTTCAACATCCGGTTTACACGGATGTTATGTTAACTACGCGCAGAACACAAACACTAAAATTTAGAAAAAAATACGCGAGTATATGTTACTACAGATATACTCTAAACTATCTATGGAAGGGTTTTAAACTAACCGTTATTTCAACTGTGACATCACTTCAGTTATTTTAAAATCCACTGTCACTGGAACTCACAACACCTCTAACATAAGACAACGGTGAAACAGTTTTCCACCAATATCAGTAGCGTTTAATTGTTGGCAGGTAACATGAAGCAAACAACACAATGTATATCACGCCATTCTGTAGAAGCTCTTGTCAGAACAGAATCCGTGGTGTATTGAAGTGGTTGGGATGGGGTTTTGTATTTTAAACTCTCAAGTAACAAACTTGTTTCTGTTTGTTCGTTTGTAATTAAGCACAAAGGTACACAATGGACTATCTGTGCTCTACCCACCACGGGTATCGAAATCCGGTTTCTAGCGTTGTAAGTCCGCAGAAATGCCGCTGTGCCACTGGGGGGGGGGCACTTGTTTTTATACAGTTCACTACCAGCATATTGAGTGATTTTATGTTTTTATCTGTTACAACACATTGTGTGAAGAACTGATCGAAAATTGCGCATATTCGTTAATTTTTAAGCAAGCTTAGTGGTTAGGGGTTGCTTGAGTCGCATTCTTCCGGTCGCGGGTTCGAATCCCCATCACAGAACATTCTCGCCCTTTCAGCCGTGGGAGCGTTATTATATTACGGTGAATCCCACTATTCAATGGTAAAAGAGTAGCCCAACAGATGGCGATAGGTGATGTTGACAAGCTCCCCATCCATCTTGTCTATCACTGTTACTTTACGGACATTGTTTTGGTACCTGTAACCAACATAGTTATTAACTCACAAACAAACTGGTGGATGAATAATTTTAAAAAAATGGGTTCAAAATCCGATAGGGTTTGGGCTTCATCAGTCCTAGGGTTAACCTTGTAATATTCTAGGGTTAACCTTGTAATATCCTAGGGTTAACCTTGTAATATTCTAGGGTTAAAAAAACTTGTAATATTCTAGGGCGATACTAGGGTTAACCTTGTAATATTCTAGGGTTAACCTTGTAATATTCTCCTATGGTCTGAAACTTTGAAGTTTTAATTGGTTAAAAACATATTCTCATGTGAGCAGATCACGATATTAAAATAATTCATCCTGTTGGATCCTCACATCTTAATAATCCAAGGATTAATACGAAAACACATTCTAGGTTACAATTATGTAACCAGTTTGCTTTTTATCAATATTATGATGTATCTTTCGGATGTTGATAGCAACAAACCAACTGTTTCTATTGAGAACCACAGTTACTCATACTCGCTCAATATGCTCCCTAATCTTTAAGGCTTTTTTTTTTTTACTCGTGTTAGAGGTAATATTATATTTCAACGTGTTCTTCAAATGGTTGATGCAGGGGAAGAGGGGGAGGGGCTACAACCTCCTCTTTGTAATTCGTGTAAAACTCCGAATTTTTCATAAAAACAGTCTTCGTTGTAGCGAGTAACTGGTGTGTTTGTGTCTGAAGCCGGTGTCCAGGTTGTAAACAACGTCTGGGTAATTTATCACTCACCCATTGAGCTAAAGATTTAAACCACACATAAGGCGTTTACCAGTCTTCGGTCAGGCCACCCTAGACCTTTAACCGAAAAGTGTAATAATATCGATTTAAGTTAGTTCAGTCTATTGGCCTACTGTTTTTGGGTCCGAATAATGATGATCAGAATACGTGTTTAAAGTAATTAGCTCTTATTTGTGATTACTTTAAAGTGTACCAAGTGTCTTATCCGACATTGGTCACTACGTACTAACAGGTCAGAAGAAGGGACGCCATTATGAAGCCAGTGAGTGACCTTGACTATCTGAAGTTGGTGAGTTTTGAGTAAATACCCAAATATTTCACTTGTTGCGTTACCTAAGTAACGTTAGTAGTGTTTTCTTTAGCTTAGGCTTAACGACAAATCACTTATAGGCTAATTGTTGCTGTTTTCAAAGTCGCGGGTGAAAAAACGTTAAAAACCTCACTTCTCAAATTGTTTTAACTTTAACAAGTATATATATACAAATACCAGTTAACCAGTTGCGAAACAACTCTGCCGGGTTTTATAATAAAAAAGGTCTTCGTTTATCCTTATAAACTACCAGCTTAGAGTTAACATGTACCTTTCATGTTGGTCTTAACTTTGTTGGGAGAGAAATATTTCTAAGTTGTCAAGGCCACAGGAAAGTACACTAAAAATCTAACTTAGTTTCCTTCTTGCTGTTGCCGAGTTACTGAGTGTCAAGTGCCTTTCGTTGTTTATTTTTTTATTTTCTGGTACAGAAACCACCGCCAACATTTAATGTATATATGTGTGTGTGTGTACGTATTAAAAACTTTTGATAATAAAAAAAAAGGAGCTAACCATATATGTCTGTTTTTTGTTGAGCACAAGGCTACATAATGGACTATCTGAGCCACTGGGTGGGTGGGGTGGGGGGTTCTTATATGAAGCTCAGTTAAATAAGTGATTGCCCCTTACTATGTTTTGTATCAAACGTTTAAATAAACAAATGAATGTTTGTGGATTTATATTTTGTGTTTATGGCAAAGTTGTAGTAAGCCTATCTGCTGCCGTCTATAATTTTGAACTGCTGACCAACACTCTAGCAACCACCACCATCCACGCTAAGGGATTCACTGTCACTTTTATAACGTACCTCCATCTTAGAGTGCAGGGAATATTTTGTGATCTGTATCGCAAACGGATTCGAATCCGGTTTGCATACAAACCCCTCTGTAATACCCACAATCATATGATGAAATAAAAAAAAAGCTTTTGTGCGATGTCAACCAACTTTCTACTGCTGAAGTTGAAAACCCTACATTTCTGTAGCTAGTACTATGATACTTGATAACTTCTGTAGCTAGTACTATGATACTTGATGACTTCTGTAGCTAGTACTATGATACTTGATGAC
>NW_013672333.1:45231-46187 GCF_000517525.1 Limulus polyphemus
GGTACATTTTGGCTGTTACTCACGCATAGTTATTATGGATGGCATATTTTTATAAAGGTAACCAATTTATATTTTTATGTAGTTTAAACTCTTGTGTCAAGAATTTGCGAAAATCTCGTCTATGTGAGGGAAAGAGGCGTTTTTGTCACCAAGCTTCAAATTACTCGCCTTTGTAGAAAACTTATTCCTCTTTGATACCTAACTTTTCAATGAGAAGAATATCCGCCCTCTAGTGAGATACATCAGAGTTAACTGCTAAAGGTGAGTTAGCACGACTGTGATGTCCTGGTTCTTGAAGAACGTTTGATTTGAAGGTCAATAAATTACACAACGCGAGATTCGTTTGAACAACTCGGTGGCGAGAAAAGACGTCTACTCGAATCAGCTTCTTGATAAGACTTCACTTTGCCCCACACGTCGTTGTGGCATCTCATTTCAGTATCCTGGCGGCCACCAGGAAAGTTATAACAACTATCTACACAATAATAGTAAACTAAGATAAAGCATGATGATCATAAATCAAACCATTTTTTGTCACTGGCTTTCTGAGGGTATTTCATGGGAAGGGGTTGTATTGATTTTCATCGTGTATAAATTATTTTTTTCTCTTTTAGCGTTAAACCTTTAAAATCTCTTGCCCTAAAAGATATCTAGAGGAAATGTTGTATAAAAAAAACAATTTAGATAAAATACAGCATTTACATCTATATAGTTAGTTGTATATTTACCCGAAAGGGGGCCGAAGGCCGCCTTTAGGAGGTCATCTGTTTTTACTACTCACACCACAATACAGTAGTATGTTGTCTGTCAGTCAGTCAGTCAGTAGACACTAAAATGACGTAACATAATGGACGCTTAACGGTGCAACTTGTACTGTCGTGCGCATGCCATGAATCACGAGAAGAATTATGCACTCTATAGGCTACAACACAGCATCGCATATGAACTTGAAAAGC
>NW_013672333.1:46727-50020 GCF_000517525.1 Limulus polyphemus
ATAAAAATATTTGTTACTCTTAATTTGGGTTTTATTTACTCTTGAAACAGAACACTTTCGGGAACCCTGTGGAAGTACATCTGGTTTAAATAAATAGACAAAAGTATAATGACGACTTTGCCCCAAGCTTACAATGTTTCATCATATGCATCATTGTTACCCGACCCCTAACGTATTCATTTGTTGTTTTTTTTTTTAATAACAAGAATTAAAAGTCTGTCAGTCAACTCAACTACTTTAGGGGGCGTTGTTTAAAGTTGACAGTATCAACCGAGTGCATTATTAAATTCCACACGAGATGTTGACAACTGTAAGACAATAGATATCAAAGTGTAACGAAGTAATCATTTTCTTACTCCGATTTCTAAGTAAATAAATGTAAAAAAAAAATCGCTCTCTCCAATCCCATTATTACTGCCAATTAATCGTAGTCTTAAAAACAGTATTCCCTAATCACGTTCTCACTTGCATTCAATAAAAACGTTCCGTTTACCAGATCTTACTAAAAAAATGAGTATAATGTTAATCCATTTTTATAAAAGAGTTAGCACAAAGGATCACGTATAAAGCGTAATAGACTTAAAATAAAACCCAAAACTCGAGCACTTTCGAACAGAGATATTAATCCATTGTTATCTTCATTCTTCCATTCTGTTTATCAGGTCAAAACACAAAGTAACTTTTTAAGCACTTTGAAGATATAACGTCTCTTATCTCCTGCGGTAATCAATAACATAAAACCTAGAAAGTCTCGTGCCTACGGAGAAACGCAGGACCAACAGTACACTGCTTGTTGCTTAAATGAGTCCTTTTGATACGAAACATGTAATCCAAAGAGCTTTCGCCTCACACTGGGCTCGTGCTAAGTGGACCTCTCTCGTACCTTTAACGGTAGATTGCACCCAGTCCAGGTGGCGCCAAGGTGCAGTTTACCATATAACACGGGTGGTGGTTTCTACTGAGTAAGCGCTCTCTAGCGGAAAGGTGAGAATCTTTAGTGATTCCTATTGGGCGAGCGCGCTCTAACGGAAAGGTGGGAATTTGAAGCCCTCTCAAACTAACTCACAGTCTCCAAGCGTTATAACTCAGCGTTATAGCAGCTCACAACTTTCTATGACGTCATACCAGTGAACACCAATAGGAGACTTGCTAGTGTGAGCCACGCCCATTCTTAACGTTAGAACGAAGTTTGAGTCGGATCATCACCGTTAACATTTCAACGACTGCTCGTAAGGTGTTTTTTTTTTCTTCTTTTCCGAAACTCTTGCCAGTCATATTGGATATATCATTCCAGAACGGTTAAATGACATTCGGGTCGTCGCTACACGTGTTAATTCACCTTTATTATTCGCTCTTGGTACAAATCTCGATTACTGAAACATTTTCTCGAACACCTAGCGGCTGATGTGATAACCTTCTATCTAAGAATAACTTTGAGATTTTAATTTCTTGACGGTATTTCATTAAATGTAATCAGACGGAAATAAACGCTCACTCGAGTTCTCCGCACGATGGCGCTGACAATTGTTGCACGTCAGTCTACAGGTAAGAAGGATATGTAAATCTTGAAATTCAAAACCAGAATAAAAACTTATCGATAAAGTCACTATAGATAAAAACTAATATAATTTATCATAGTTTAAGTAAATAAAACTTTAAATTTATAATCGCATGCAATTATTTTGATTTAAGTAAACAAACATTTGTTACTATAGTGTTTATTTATTCCCTTCAATCAGTTTTGTTTGCTCATTTCGAATTTTTTCGTAGTGCTACACGAGAGCTACCTGCCGTCCCTTATTGTAAACTGATAAATTGGAGATAAGATAGCTAGTCAACAGCACCCACCGTCAAGTCTGACCGAATAAGGGGATTTATTATCCCCCTTATAACGCACCCATGGCCTCCGAAGTAGGGAGTATACATTTAAGAGACAATTGCGGTTGGGGCACACTAGACATCGAGCCACGCCCGGTTCAAATTCAAACAGACTATAATTTTTTATTTTTTTTTACTTCTGTTTTAAACTTTATTTAAGAAACAGTTTTTAGTGGGAAAACTCATTTTTTTTCTATTCATTAAATAATTCAAGACGTTCATTCCGCTACTGTTTACGTGTTTTAAGTAAATAAAAGTTACACTTAAAACCGAATCGGTTAAAAAAGTTGTGATTCGTGTTCGAACCTTAACTTCACGTAGCAAGGACCTAACGGATTTAAATAAGCTGAAAACGTGTGAAAATATAATTGGTGCGATCGTTAAATTGTTACAATTTCTCCTTCGCTGCGGTGTGGAGCACGAGATGTAACCCACTAAGCTCGTATTAAAAGCGAGCAAGAAGCATCTTTACTTTGGCAGAGAATTTATCTAGAACGTGGGCTGGACTAGTTGTACATCATATTTCAACTGCCGCCAGGGCCTGACATGGCCAGGTGGTTAGGGCGCTCAACTCGCAATCTGAGGGTCGCGGGTTCGAATCCCCATCCCACCAAACATGCTCGCCCTTTCAGCCGTGGGGGCGTTATAATGTGACAGTCAATCCCACTATTCGTTGGTAAAAGAGTAGCCCAAGAGTTGGCAGTGGGTGGTGATGACTAGTTGCCTTCCCTCTAGTCTTACACTGCTAAATTATAGACGGCTAGTGCAGATAGCCCTCGTGTAGCTTTGCGCGATATTCAAAACAAACAAACAAACTACCGCCAGACTACGAAGAAAATATACATGTGTGTGTGTGTGTGTTGCCGTCTAGCGAATGTCACACACGATTTGGACGCTATACTAAATATTTTAGTGTCCAAGTTCACAGGTGCTCCAGTTGACGAATCACTTTTCTACACCACTAAAGTACTACACTTCATTTAGTGAGCAGAAAACCAAAACCAAAATCAAAACTACCCTTGTTAACTTTACAATACAATATTTGAGTCAATTTCTTTATCATCATACAAACTGTAGATTCCAAATCAACATCTTTTCATCTTCTGCTGAATGTTTCTACTTTTTTGTTTCCCCCTCAACAGGTGTAATATTACAAGTGTAATATTCTGGGGTTGACATAACTCTGGCTTGCGGGTTTGTAAAATGGCCACGTGTTACCATTTTTAAGCCGACATAGTATATACTCCTATAAAGACACGTCTCCTTATTTATCTTAATGGTCTACTTATACATTTAGCTGACATAGTATATACTCCTATAAAGACACGTCTCCTTATTCATCTTAATGGTCTACTTATACATTTAGCTGACATAGTATATACTCCTATAAAGACACGTCTCCTTATTCATCTTAA
>NW_013672334.1:0-1664 GCF_000517525.1 Limulus polyphemus
AGTTGTTAGTTGGTGAGCTGTGGTTTGTAGATCTGCAGGTTGAGAGCCACAGACGGATAAAATTGCTACTTACTACAAATGCACCGATATTTGAGTTGTTAGTTGGTGAGCTGTGGTTTGTAGATCTGCAGGTTGAGAGCCACAGACGGATAAAATTGCTACTTACTACGAATGTACCGATATTTGAGTTGTTAGTTGGTGAGCTGTGGTTTGTAGATCTGCGGGTTGAGAGCCACAGACGGATAAAATTGCTCCTTACTACGAATGTACCGATATTTGAGTTGTTAGTTGGTGAGCTGTGGTTTGTAGATCTGCAGGTTGAGAGCCACAGACGGATAAAATTGCTACTTACTACGAATGCACCGATATTTGAGTTGTTAGTTGGTGAGCTGTGGTTTGTAGATCTGCAGGAAAGACAGTTTTACAAGAGTGGGGTCGGGGGCATATTTTGAAATATAAATAACTTGCATATCTTCCGATAGTTGTTTTATCACTTTCGTTTTTTCTAATTGGTAAAAAAAGTTTATCCCTGGTTTTATTGTCTGTACAATTTCACAAGCACTGGTATAATACGAAATTAAAAATCTAACTGTTGCCAGCTTACTAGTCTGTACTATCTGTCACGTGACTTTAGTTATTAATTATGTTTTATCATTAGATGCTAATTACTAGCATTTTATCTTAAGTTTTGGGGATATCCATCGCCGAAGAAGAAAATAAACGACAAGAAAAATCAGAAAGTTAGCGACAGACAGCCATATTTCCCTATCTCTCGGAAGCTATCCAGAACAAGAAGTTTCAACAGTACTGAGAAACCATAACACAATACGATCACAGTTAGTGCATACCCACTAGAGGGCTAAACCATTACTTATAACATCTCACGTGTATGTGGGTGCATTGGAGTAAAACAAAGACGAACAACAAAGGCTAGAATTTACAAAACTTTGATGTTTCTGGAGTATCACGTAATATGTGCGCGTGATACCAAATTAGAGGAGCAATGGAAAGATGTGAGAGGGATATGGGTTATCTCGCTTGAAAAGGCAATTTAAGAAATGCGTAAGAAATTTGTAATTTTTTGTGAAGTTTAATTTGAATCAAAGTGTTTTACTAAGCAATCTGGTCAGTTTTTGTTTAATTTGTCTCATAGTGTGGTATTACACAATTTGGTGAGTGTTCATTTAACTTCTCTCCAAGTGTGGTATAACACAATTTGGTGGGTGTATATTTAACCTGTTTTCAAGTGTGGTATTACACAATTTGATGAGTGTTCATTTAACTTCTCTCCAAGTGTGGTATAACACAATTTGGTGGGAAACACTCATCAAATTGTGTAATACCACACTTGAAACAGGTTAAATATACAATTTAATCTGTTTCCAAGTGTGGTATTACACAATTTGATGAGTGTTTATTTAACCTGTTTCCAAGTGTGGTATTACACAATTTGGTGAGTGTATATTTAGCATGTTTTCAAGTGTGGTATTACACAATTTGGTGAGTATATATTTAACCTGTTTCCAAGTGTGGTATTACACAATTTGGTGAGTGTATATTTAATCTGTTTCCAAGTGTGGTATTACACAATTTGGTGAGTGTATATTTAACCTGTTTCCATGTGTGGTATTACACAATTTGGTGAGTGTATATTTAACATGTTT
>NW_013672334.1:1792-3046 GCF_000517525.1 Limulus polyphemus
TATATTAATTGTTTCCAAGTGTGGTATTACACAATATGGTGAGTGTATATTTAACCTGTTTCCATGTGTGGTATTACACAATTTGGTGAGTGTATATTTAACATGTTTTCAAGTGATTAACATACAACTTTAGAACGTATGCAACACCATTATACATCGGTACAAATTATATATCATTAGTGAACCCCAATAAAAACGGTGATATTGAAATATTAGATGAAATGTATTATATTCACCAGGTTATGTTATTTTTGATCACGACAGTAATATGATTTGAAGACAAATTCTTCGTTATCCACCAATGCACAAGTAAAATGTAGGTATGTGTTGAGTAAACAAGACGGATTTATGAAGTGATGTAATAATATTAATTTCATTTAATCATATAGCTCAACAATAACGGAATACGTCATCGTAAAATGAAACTCATTAATCACGTGACTCCTCCTTCCAGGTGGAGAGTGCAAAAACGAAATTGATTCTGTTATAGATGTGGGCGCGTAGACTTGGCCAGGCCAAAATAACTTCCCTTTCTGTCAATGGGGGCATCTGTATAAGCTAACAATTTTGATGACAAATGATAGTGTAAGTCATTAATGTTTGAAGGGGGGACATTATATGGCCAAGTGGGTTTAAGGCGTGAGTTATGGACCGAGGGAACATAGGAAACCGGGATTTGTCTCTTGTTCTGTGGCTTAGCGTCTACGGTTCAGATGGTTTAAACATCATTTACAGTTTTTCTTATTGTTCGTCTGCTCCATTTATTTCCTGCTTTTCAATGAAATGATTTATCTCGAAACTGCTAGAGTCTGGATCTATCTACTCTTGGGTAACCTAAAGCTATAGTTTCAGAAAAAGAGGAATATCGCGGAAACTACATTATGTGAAATATTTTACTTCACAATGATTTAAAATATGAAACGTATTTATATCATTATCAGTAAATAGCTAGATAAAGAAACAGACAGACAGACTGAAATAGATAGACAGATTGTTGGATAAATAGACAGTTATATAGATAGGTAGGAAACTAGAAAGATAAACACAAAGTTAAATAGATAGACAGATTGTTGGATAAATAGACAGTTATATAGATAGGTAGGAAACTAGAAAGATAAACACAAAGTTAAATAGATAGACAGATTGTTGGATAAATAGACAGTTATATAGATAGGTAGGAAACTAGAAAGATAAACACAAAGTTAAATAGATAGACAGTTACATAAGTATAAAGTTAGATAGATAGATATAAAG
>NW_013672334.1:4040-6724 GCF_000517525.1 Limulus polyphemus
ATTAATGTATCTTTTTGTTTTAGATTAAAAACCGAACAACTTATATATTAAAACAAAACATTTATTAAATTAAATAGTCTCCATTCTTACCTATAATGTTTTTCCATCTTACAATCAGGTGTTAATGCCCTGATTTCAAAAGAAATCACTTGGCTTTGAAGCAAAAAACATGTCGATGTCCTCTTTAACTCCTTCCATATTTGTATACGTTTTCCCATTAAGATGGTGTTGCAATGATCAAAAAAGATGGTAATCTGATGGTGCCATATCTAGAGAACATGGTGGGTGTGGGAAAACTTCCCAACACAACTCCATAATCTTGTGTTACGTCAGACGTGCCACATGTGGACATGCATTGTCGTGGTGAAGAAGAACGCCTTTCCTATTAACGAGTGAAGGTCTTTTCTGATGAAGGGTTTGAGTTAAACGTTCCAGTTGCTGACTATAGATCTCTGCATTGACAGTTTGTTGTGGATTGAGAAGTTTGAAATGAATTACTCCTTTGATGTACCACTAAATACAAAGCATCACTTTCTGCGGATGAAGTCCAGGTTTTGGGGTCGGGAGTGCTTTTTGTCTAGGACTGAGCCATTGTTTTAGAGTTTAATATTCGCATAGAGAACCCATTTTTCATCACTGGTGACAATTTTGTCCAAAAATGGTTCACGCGCATTACGCACCAAAAGAGACGAAGCAACATTTACCCGTTGGAAACGATGATCATTGGAGAGTTCGTGAGGCACTCAAACACTTTCATTATGGAGTTTTCACATATTCCTTAGATGTTTATGTATTGTTTCAAGAGAGACATGCAATTTCAGGGCCATTTCACGAATGTGTTGCCTCAACAAGCGTCTTCAGAGCATCAATATCAATTCCACCATGTTGGCCCCTGTCTTCACAGTTTTTAAGGCTAAAGTCACCTGAGCGAAATTTTCTGAACCATCGTTGACACTTACGAACGTTCAAAACATTTCCATAAACTTCTTTGATATTTTTCGTGGCTACAGAAGCGTTGTTTCCCTTCTTGTATTCAAACAGCATTACATGCCGAATGTGTGTCTCGTCGTGTGCCATCACTATAAGTATACTAAACTTTACACATTATATAGGCTACACTAACGTGACGTTTAGGCGGTTCGTTTAACTATTATACTTGATGTACGTTGTTTGGGAGTGGTTAATGAAAGTGTTCGAAAACGTGACATTAATTTCTTGACGACCTAATATATATTTAGATAGGTAGACATTCCTTAATGCTCATAAAGTGAGTGAGAAACATTCAACAAATATACGATGAACAGAGTTAACTCGACGTTGAAATTTGTATTCAGATAAGCCTAACGCCGGTGTAGTAAAGTAGCCAATAGTTTTATCGAATACTTGTAAACGTAGAGTAAAACCTGTTCATTATATATTCATTGAAAAGCACTTAGATGGATAGACAGATAGGTGCGTAAGTTACCTTTAAAATATATTTTTGATATTTTCCTCCGAAATAATGCGACATTACATATCAATAAATAGTTCTAGAATAATGTAGCTTTTCGTGTTTTTTTGTAAGTTTCTTATTTAATACTTTTTTTTTAAATAAAACGAAATGCGGCCTAGCGGTTAACGTGTTAGGCTGTAGGTCGAAAATTTCAAGGTTGCCCCCCCCCATGGTAAAGCTATAAAACACTATATATATTTTTTAAGTGTTCATGATGCGTTTCAAGCTACTTGTAAGTTGTAGATATAATGTGTAGTTTTCGGTTCTGGACTGAACTCCAAGTCATAGACATGATAACAATGGATATGTAACAGTCTCAATTCTGGACTGAAGAGACTGTTACATATCCATTATTATCATATCCATGACTTGGAGCTCAGGCCAGAATTGAGACTGTTACAAATCCATTGTTATCATATCCATGACTTGGAGCTGGAGCTCAGGCCAGAATTGAGACTGTTACAAATCCATTGTTATCATATCCATGACTTGGAGCTCAGGCCAGAATTCGTCATGGATATTTGGGGTACATGAAGCTGGGAATTTTTTTATTTCTTAAATTTCACTACCATGTGTTCGTTTTACCTTAGATTAACGGTCAAGAGATACACCCAGTTGAGAGATGGACCTAGTTTCTCCAACCTTAGTTGTTGACGGAATAAGGCTAATCATCGAAGACGTGTTTCTTAATTAGAAAGATTACTGATGGCGACATTGATCATTTACCGTGATAAACATGTTGATGTCCTGAAGGCTTGACAAACCATTGTTGACTTAAGGGTGGGCTTAGTCACATAGATAGTGGGTGCACGTAGAGCAAGTAATGTATATATATTCTTATATTTTGTTGTTTTAGATAGATTTGGTGAGTTTCGGATAAATTCTTTAGTTTTCAAATTTTGTTAGACAGCTTTTATCTTAGATTGAACTGAAGATGAATTATTTTGTTTTCTTCGAGAGAGACTTATTAAAGGGTTCTCTCTTCAGTTCTTCACAGCACATTAAGCATTCGGAGAGAGACTTATTAAAGGTGTTCTCTCTTCAGTTCTACATAGCACATCAAGCACTTGGAGAGAGACTTATCAAAGGGTTCTCTCTTCAGTTCTTCATAGCACATCAAGCACTTGGAAAGAGACTTATTAAAGGATTCTCTCTCTCTCTCTCTTCAGTTCTTCACAGAACATCAAGGACT
>NW_013672334.1:7687-14849 GCF_000517525.1 Limulus polyphemus
ACATCAAGCACTTGGAAAGAGACTTATTAAAGGATTCTCTCTCTCTCTCTTCAGTTCTTCACAGAACATCAAGCACTTGGAGAGAGGCTTATTAAAGGGTTCTCTCTCTTCAGTTCTTCATAGCACATCAAGCACTTGGAGAGAGGCTTATTAAAGGGTTCTCTCATCAGTTCTTCATAGCACATCAAGCACTTGGAGAGAGACTTATTAAAGGGTTCTCTCTATCTTCAGTTCTTCACAGAACATCAACTACTTGGAGAGAAACTTATTAAAGGGTTCTCTCTATCTTCAGTTCTTCACAGAACATCAACTACTTGGAGAGAGACTTATTAAAGGGTTCTCTCCTTCTCCAGTTCTTCACAGAACATCAACTACTTGGAGAGAGACTTATCAAAGGGTTCTCTCCTTCTTCAGTTCTTCACAGAACATCAAGCCCTTGCGGGTTTTTAAGTTCCACTATGTTTTGTAGGTAAAGGTTGATGATTTGTACAATTTTATGTCCAGTCATTTATTTGGCTCAGTTAGAGGAAGTCAAATCTTTATTCCGTGATATAGTATCAGGCAGACCACCTGTTTGTGATACAGTATCCGACAGACCTCCTGTTTGTGATATAGTATCCAGCAGACCTCCTGTTTCTGATATAGTAACCGGCAGACCTCCTGTTTATGATATAGTATCCGGAAGACCAACTGTTTGTGATATAGTAACCGGCAGACCTCCTGTTTATGATATAGTAACCGGCAGACCTCCTGTTTATGATATAGTATCCGGAAGACCAACTGTTTGTGATATAGTAACTGGCAGACCTCCTGTTTATGATATAGTATCCGGAAAACCGACTGTTTGTGATATAGTATCCAGCAGACCTCCTGTTTCTCATATAGTATCCGACAGACCTCCTGTTTGTGATACAGTATCCAGCAGACCTCCTGTTTCTGATATAGTAACCGGCAGACCTTCTGTTTATGATATAGTATCCGGAAGACCAACTGTTTGTGATATAGTATCCAGCAGACCTCCTGTTTCTGATATAGTATCCGGAAGACCAACTGTTTGTGATATAGTATCCGGAAGACCAACTGTTTGTGATATAGTATCCAGAAGACCTTCTGTTTATCCCCATCCTACTCTTTACTGTGTGACTGAGAGTACTATAACATAATCAGTCTTCTGGTCTTGGACTGAGTTGCAAGCCTTAAAGAGGATAGAAATCAAAGTGTGGTGTGTCAATATTACCTTCTTTGCGGAAATAGCTTAACAGCGCGTACTGAAAGGGGTTCTTTAACAACACCTACTTAAAAAGGTTACTTAACAACACCTACTGAAAGGGGTTATTTAACAACACCTACTGAAAGGGGTTATTTAACAACACCTACTGAAAGGGTTACTTAACAACACGTATTGAAAGGGGTTACTTTACCATCCGCAGTGAAAGGGATTATTTAACAACATCTACTGAAAGGTGTTACTTAACAACACCTACTGAAAGGGGTTACTTAACAATCCGTAAAAGGGGTTATTTAACAACACCTAATGAAAGGGGTTACTTAACAACACCTACTGAAAGGGGTTACTTAACAACACCTACTGAAAGGGGTTATTTAACAACACTTACTGAAAGGGTTTACTTTTCTATCCGCTGTGAAAGGGGTTATTTAACAACACCTACTGAAAGGGGCTACTTTTCCATCCGCAGTGAAAAGGGTTATTTAACAACATCTACTGAAAGTGTTTATTTACTTTTTATGGTATTTTGTCGTATGCAGATAACAGTAGGAGACAAACATAAAAAGTAATGTGGTTTCCAGAAACTGACGCAATAAAATGTTTTCCAAGTCCAACAATATCACCACCCAAATAAAACAAAAGCTCCTCTAATCCATTGTTAAGATACTACAAAAACAGAAATGCCATTTTAACTTTAATCCCAACCTTGTGACCAGCGAGATGTGGCAACATAGATGGCACAGAACTGATCAGTCACCGGATCTACGGACATATCTTGTCACTTAACAGCCTATTCGTGGCAAATTTTACGAGTTTGGCTTATCTTGGCCGCGTGGTTCATTAGGGCTGAATTGGAACTTATTTTCTTATGTGTCTTCTTCACGGGCTTGACTGAACAGAACAAATGATTACTTTTAACGTTTAATCGAAATTCCCATAAGAGGGAGGAAGGTAGGGGATACATAAGGTCTAGTTTTACGTATGAAAAAAACCGAGTCGAGTCAAATTCTTCGATTAAAGCACGTGTTTCTAACCTAATATTTTTAGGTGTCAAATAAACTACTCTACTCATTATATTTAGTGCTTAATTCCATAAAATAATAACACTTTTCATGAGGATTAACTAGTATCTTTACTTACCTTTTAGAAATAATTATTGTATAAAGGCCCCCAGTGGCTCAGTGGTAAGTTTCGATACCAGTGGTGGGTAGAGAACAGATAGCCTATTGTGTAACTTTGTGCTTAATAACAACTAATGTAAAGTAAAGTAATTCACACATTTAGTTTGGCCCAGAAAGATGAAATAACATAGCTCTGAAGATTTTCTCTCAGAAGTCAGGCCCAACTAGTTTCACCAGTCTTATAATCGTAATTTATTTTGCACTAACAAAGAAATCCGGCAATGCTGAGCTTCAAAAACTAATGCTATAAATGTGGGAGTGGGCAGTCTTCTTTCGCTATTTTGAGCCGTAGCACACGACCCCATTGTCCGATGCAAAGGTATCCGTGCTACACATGGAATTAAACCTCATTCGCGACAATAAGATGGTAAAATTAAAATACCTGACAAACTAAAAACTTATCTATTTCAGTTAAATCTTCGGGGAGTCTACTTGAGTTTCTCTACCAAATTTCATCAAAACTGTTTCAGTTGATTTCTCAAAACAAGTTGTGAGATCAACCAGATAGGCGGAACATTCTGTTTAATATATTGAGTTGTTTCTGTGATAACTTAAGACCTGTATTATCTGGTGGTTTTTAAGTTGGGCACATAAGCTACGTAATCACAAATCGAGGCCCAGCATGGCCAGGTGGTTAGGGCGTTTGACTCGCAATCTGAGGGTCGCGGGCTCGAATCCCCGTTCCACCAAACATGCTCGCCCTCTCAGCCATTAAACCTAAAGATAAATCAACACTATTAAGCCTAATCACAAATTAATACCGTTAAGTTTTGAATATCCACGTAACCAAGCGACAGAAAGTCATGTTAGCCAATCATGCGAATCGTGGTGAGTTTCATACACATTAGCTAAAATCTCGAAAAAAGTGCATTTTTACATTTACATTTGTTGACGAATATGACAAAAATAACCATTTCCCCTAAAATAGCTTATTCACCCTTATAAATTTAAAAAGTGCATTTATTTATTGAAACTAACATCGTAGCATCAGAAAGGCCAAAGGGTTTGTTTGTTTTGAATTTCGCGCAAAGCTTCACGAGGGCTATCTGCGCTGGCCGTCCCTAATATAGCAGTGTAAGACTAGAGGGAAGGCAGCTAGTCATCACCACCCACCGCCAACTCTTGGGTTACTCTTTTACCAACGAATAGTGGATTGACCCTCACATTATAACACCTCCACGGTTGAAAGGGCGAGCATGTTTGGTGTGACGGAGATTGGAACCCGCGACCCTCAGATTGCGAGTCGAGCGCCCTAGCCACCTGGCCATGCCGGGTCCAAGGCCAAAGGGAGCGAAGTACATCCTGAGTTAACTGTTAAAAAGAACAATTCTAATCCCACAACGCTGGCTTCAACCTTTTTCACGTACAGGTTGTGACGTACACATAATTGCAAACATGGCTGATCTTTTCTCAAGTACAAATAATTATTTTAAAAACCTGAAAGAAATATTTTAAATTTATTTGTGTTCTCAAATATTTCCTCTTTTTCTGAACTAATGGTGTATATGTTTGAAACGTTCGGCATGGAATTGGATTACTGCGATGCGAACTGAAAACAGGACACGATGAAATTAGTATTGCTTTTTTGTGTTCGATATTAAAAACTAAACTTAGTCAGATACTTCCTCTTCATGTCTGGCCACTCGCTTAGTCTAATGACTATAATTGTATGGTGTCACTTACAAATATCAGAAATAGACAAGTTGTCACAAATGATCTCCAATTCCCTTGATGTATTTTACTAGCATGTCCAAAAGAATGGATAACAAAAGCTCAAACCGAGGAAGGGGCGTTTGGCCTTTGGTGGCCATTATTCATACCATTAAAAAATACATGTCAGAACAACTGAATGTGGAAAGCATGGTCAAGCAAACCTATAATTTGATTTGTTCTTTAACAAATCCCTCGAGGTCTGGCTTCTTGGACTCTACTGACCACCCTACCCTCAGTAGTCAGAACCAAGCGGTTGAATAGCCATCAAGAAGCGTTCCGAGCACGTTCAATTTGATTAGTGGCTTTTGTAGATGTTGTAATATTTCAAAGTTGTCCTTTTTTGTCTTCTTAATTGATCTGCACTCACTGCAAACAGTGGTAAAGCGGAAATCTAGCAATGTAAGCACAAATAATTCATTAAAAACAACAAAAAGTATTTACTCATACTTAAAGAAGTAGTAAACACAACTAGGCCAACTTACAAAATACTTACACACTTTGCGTTTTTTATCTTGTATGTTTTACGCTTGTTATAAAATAACTTGTATAAAACTACTTGCACAAAAAATATCACCCAAATTTTCTTTAAAGGTTCTCAGATTTATTAATCGGCTCATAAAAACCTTATTTCAAATAATCAATCAATTATTACATCTCATTGCAAATAATCAATCAATTAATACTTATTCAATTCTAAAAGTTTAAAATCAATAAAGTTGTAATTTACTTAAAGCCAACATTCGTTTATATCCAAAACCTAAAATCATGCAAATGTTGCATTCTTGCTATTACTCACATAAAAAAGCCGATCCTCGCGCTCATCAATAATTCTTTAATTTCCTGTTTAATAGTCATGTTTATAGAATACTTGTTGTTTATAAATTCAACTTCGAGAAATCTTAGAAGGGACGTTTTGTTAATATTGCTACATTTACACATCTATATTTTTACTGCGTGATGAGCTTCTTTAAACTCTTAGTGTCATTTTTTAAACACTGCTACATTTAAACATCTATATTTTTACTACGTGATGAGCTTCTTTAAACTCTTAGTGTCATTTTATAAAGACTGCTACATTTATGACACTAAGAGTTTAAAGAAGCTCATCACGTAGTAAAAATATAGATGTGATGTAAATGTAGCAGTGTTTAAAAAAGTGTTTAAAAAATGACACTAAGAGTTTAAAGAAGCTCATCACGTAGTAAAAATATAGATGTTTAAATGTAGTAGTGTTTAAAAAATGACACTAAGAGTTTAAAGAAGCTCATCACGTAGTAAAAATATAGATACTACATTTAAACATCTATATTTGACCATGTGATGAGCTTCTTTAAACTCTTAGTGTCATTTTTTAAACACTGCTACATTTAAACATCTATATTTTTACTA
Source organism: Limulus polyphemus (assembly GCF_000517525.1). Lineage (NCBI taxonomy): Eukaryota > Metazoa > Arthropoda > Merostomata > Xiphosura > Limulidae > Limulus > Limulus polyphemus. The sequence goes on from NW_013672334.1 coordinate 13,199, forward strand.
CGTGATGAGCTTCTTTAAACTCTTAGTGTCATTTTTTAAACACTGCTACATTTAAACATCTATATTTGACCATGTGATGAGTTTATTTAAACTCTTAGTGTCATTTTTTAAACACTGCTACATTTACACATCTATATTTTTACTACGTGGTGAGCTTCTTTAAACTCTTAGTGTCATTTTTAAACATTGCTACATTTACACATCTATATTTTTACTACGTGATGAGCTTCTTTAAACTCTTAGTGTCATTTTTTAAACACTGCTACATTTCTCTATGAATTATGCACAATCAGCTGTCTAAAGTTATATATCAGCTTCTCAGTGTTATTCTTCTAACAAACCAGCGCCTGGAGCTTTGTTGTTGAAATAACAAATTACTATTCCGTTTATAAGAGCTCAGTTTACTGCAGATAACGTTAATATTAAGCTGATTACTCTTTACTTTTTCTCAAATATACCAACTGCGCATGGGCAGTGAGGTCGTCACGTGCCTTGCGTCACAAGCACTAGGGCAGTGTTTTTAAGGTACAGTAATATCACAGTGAAAACAAGAAAAAAAAGGGAAAACGGATTGAAAAAGCTTTCGTCTTAAACTTTAATGGATTGTAATCGGTACTTAGGCAAAACGGCAGCAGAAAAGCTTTTAACAAGACGAACGAGTACACCGAGCACTGTGCTCGGCGCTGGATGCGTAGGGCTTTGGCTGAGAAAAGTATTAATGGGTCGCGTGGGGACTTTAATTTAAAAGTAACGTGTTCTGTAATCCTAGTGGTGTGGAAGAAAATTTCTTATTTTCTTATAAAACAAAGGTGATTTAACAGATCTCCAGAAGGGTCGACGAGAGAGTTTTAAAATAAGCATTTAACTTCAGTTTGGAAAGTCAAACGGGTTTTTCAAACATTTGGGTATTTAAAAAAACCACGAAAGAATTAAAGGAACATCATCACGTATTGAAATTCTGGCGATGGTATCCAATAATTTCACGCTTTGCAGAAATGTTTGAATCACAAAGTTGCATTAGTGGTTAAATAAAGTATATAGAATAAAAAATAAATTTTAAATTACAAATACTCCGCCAATAGGTGGCGTATGTCGTTCTAGATCAGTGTTGCATACAGATTTCATTCAATGGAAATTCGTTCAACAATAACAACCAAGTGATCGTTTTTGTTTTAACGCATCTTGTTTTATCTCAGTTGGTGAAATGATCATCACTGGTTAAGGCCGTCAAAACTAGTTTGTTTGCTTGTTTATTTCAAACGTAAAGCTACGGAAAGGATTAACCGCGCTATGATCGGCGCGGGTATTGAGCCCAGATTTCTAGAGTTGTAAGCTTTCTGGCTTACCGCTGAGCCACAGGGATGACAGTCGTCAAAAATACACATAATTTACTGCTATACAAATTTATTCAACTCGCATACTTCTTGAATTATATCGATAGATTGTTATATTGATAAAGCAAAGAGACTACAAAACACCTCTTATACCACACACTTGTTTCAGTAAAACACATATACTACAAAACACCTCTTATACCACACACTTGTTTCAGTAAAACACATATACTACAAAACACCTCTTATACCACACACTTGTTTCAGTAAAACACATATACTACAAAACACCTCTTATACCACACACTTGTTTCAGT
>NW_013672334.1:15656-16614 GCF_000517525.1 Limulus polyphemus
CTATAGCCCACAACGTCCCACATCTATATCACCCTTCACTGCCTACAGCCCACAACGTCCCACATCTATATCACCCTTCACTGTTTACAGCCCACAACGTCCCACATGTATATCACCCTTCACTGCCTACAGCCCACAACGTCCCACATCTATATCATCCTTCACTGCCTACAGCCCACAACGTCCCACATCTATATCACCCTTCACTGTTTACAGCCCACAACGTCCCACATCTATATCACCCTTCACTGCCTGCAGACATCCAAAGTATAAATATAGAAGAAGAAGAAAGAAAAAGATAAATAAGTATATAAAAATGAAAACGAAATAAAGTGTTACCACTTGGGGGTAAGTAAGATAAACTTACCTCCTGGGGTTGGCATTCCAGCCCCCATTATAGTAGTAATGCACTAATTTAATATTACAGTGGATAAATTATACTAGTATAGAGTTATAAAAGCCCATTTAACTCATCTTAACTAACTAGTATAACTCCCAACCACCACCCATTAAGTCCACTGTCACTACCAATTTTCAGACTTTACACCATACTTTATATGCGATAAGGTGTTCGTCCATATAAAAGTAGTGCCAAGTTGTTTAAACGACCTTATTATAAACTAAAACTACTTATCGGAAACTTTCAACAAAATCTCCTTAATTTTTATTTCTTTATATTCATTTAATACATTTTTATATTTATCACAAAATATTTGAATAATTTTATTTAGAGTTTCTTTATTAAATCCATTGAATATTAACTTTTGCATCAATATTTCAACATTAATAAAGAAATATTGAATTTATTTCAAATTTTACAAAATGTGAATAATTGGGAAGTTATAATACTTATAACAGAAGAGTATGGCACATTACTGTTAAAAGAGGACAAGCCATATATTGGAAAAAAAATTATTTTATTTTATCAAAAATATATAGATTAATATCATTATCAATT
>NW_013672334.1:17219-20671 GCF_000517525.1 Limulus polyphemus
TTGAATACTTTGTGTTTAAAATTAATTTCCAAATATGAAGTATTAATTTGCGGTTTATCTTTTTCAAAGCTTATTAACTCATTAATTTTTAATCGATATTTTATAATTTATCTACTGTAAATTTTATTAAATTAGTGCTTTACTATACTATTAAATTAGTGCTTTACTACTATAATGGGGCTGGAATGCCAACCCAAGGAGGTAGGTTTACTATTAAATTAGTGCTTTACTACTATAATGGAGCTGGAATGCCAACCCAAGGAGGTAGGTTTACTATTAAATTAGTGCTTTACTACTATAATGGGGCTGGAATGCCAACCCAAGGAGGTAGGTTTACTATTAAATTAGTGCTTTACTACTATAATGGAGCTGGAATGCCAACCCAAGGAGGTAAGTTTATCTTACTTACTCCCAAATCGTAGTACCTTACTTCGTTTTTCTTTTGTATATACTTACTTATCTTTTTCTTTCTTCTTCTTTTATATTTGTACTTTGGAGAGCAGTTACCTTCCCACGAATTTCTACAGGCAGTGAAGGGTGATATAGATATGGGACGTTGTGGGCTCGAGTACCCACATCTCGATCTCCTAACTTGTAGACGGTGTATCCCCACCGCAATATGTGTTCTACATTTGCAGTCACCTCCAAAATCCAAGGCACATTTTATATCCCACATTATAGCCTACACCCTTGGGGTCATTTTAATTTATGCAGCGTCAATATATATATATATTTTTTTTTGTTTGGGCTTGTTTTTGTTAATTTATATACATAATAAATATACACATATATTTCTAAAGAGAGATACGTCCTCGGTTGATAGACGATTACATTGAGTACTTAAAGACTAAAATTCGAAGTTCGATACAAGCGGAGTCAACCCATGTGAAACTTTGCCTTAAACAGACAGAACATAAAATACGTAACTAATCAATGTGTTCGTTAAATTCAATTTTTTTTTCGTGGATAAAGAATTACGTTGATTTTCTTCAAAACAGAATGACACAAACGCTACACGGGTCAATGGACCGGTTGAACGACATAGAAATTTTCACTTCGTCGTCAGTCTGTCTGTTTGTCAGAGTTCTAGAAGCCAATGGTGAAATTTCATACACTTATTCTCTAGTAGTAGTACCTAAGTGCGCGATTTTGTGGAAAAACCTATATGCGCATGCGCAGAATAAAAGTATATTCCAGTACACTAACTATAAGGTTGCAACAGGCCAAATGTCAATCATACCTGGATACTCTAATGCTAATCATAGTTAAGTATTAGAAGAGAAAGTTAAGATGCTGGTGTTTACTAATATATATCTTAAAAGGTTAATGTCTTCCATTTTTAACAAAGTCAAATTTATTACATTTAGAGATTTGAATAGAAATAAAATTAAAATTAGATTTCAATGTGTTTCAAAGACAGTTTTAAACTAAACCAATCTTCACTGCTCAGTAGGAAGGTAAATATTGTAACTGCATCTAGTCTTTAATTAATAACTAAGTGTTAGAGCGAAGAGTAACCTTATCTATTAAAGTAACCTAACCAGTATCAACTGAGAAGATAGAACACGATAAATCATCGAAATACACAAAATATAACTTAAAAGGAAGGGTTTTATTTTGACGTAAAAACAAGCAACGATGATAGATAAACATATTTACTTATGTTAACCACTAGATGGCAGTGCGGAAGCTTTTATAACGCAATACAGCTCAATAAGTTTTAATATTGTCCTAATGTATACAGCTTAGTATGCTGTAATATTGTCCTAATATATACAGCTCAGTATGTTGTAATATTGTCCTAATGTATACAATTCAATATACTGTAATATTGTCCTAATTTATACAGCTGAATACGTTGAATAGGTAGTACATTTTAGTTTTTGTGTAGGTGTTGTAAAACAAGTTGCCAAGAGTAGAATAGAAATATTGTAAAAAAAAAAAGACATCTCGTGTAGCAAGGCTGTAGTAGAACAAAGTAGTAGAGAAGGGAACAGATGCCAAGAAACTTCCAATGTGTTGACTTCTGGACACTCTGGCAGGTAAGCAGTCTGTATAAACTGTAGAGGGCGAGCCAACTTTACAAAGCTCTTTCAGTCCCTTCATCAGTCATTCGTCATCTACAGGTCTTTATAATCAGTTGTTCTAGAGTGTGATGTTTAATTGTTTCCAACGAAAACAGTAAAGATGAGTCATGTGTTTGTGTCTACTTTGTTTGTTCTGGGTGCATTACGTGTTATAAACTCGAAACATAAAACTCTCTTACTAACCAATTAATCAATTTGAAGTATGTAAATACAATTATAATGAACATGTCGCTATGCAAGAGAGATGGTACAGGTGACTCTTTTTTTCTGAAGATCCCAGTGATCACAAGCGATATTTAACGACATATCAGTTGAGTGGTGGTGGTAGTAGATCTGTCTGATGAGTGATCAGTACCAATATTTAACGACATATCAGTTGAGTGGTGGTGGTAGTAGATCTGTCTGATGAGTTGTCAGTACCAATGTTTAACGACATATCAGTTGAGTGGTGGTGGTAGTAGATCTGTCTGATGAGTGATCAGTACCAATATTTAACGACATATCAGTTGAGTGGTGGTGGTAGTAGATCTGTCTGATGAGTTATCAGTACCAATGTTTAACGACATAATCAGTTGAGTGGTGGTGGTAGTAGATCTGTCTGATGAGTGATCAGTACCAATATTTAACGACATATCAGTGTGGTGGCAAATCAATATGGCTTTTCACAGCATTTAGAGAGAACAAACAAATAACATAAATTATAAATCGTATCTCCCATGAACGCGGCCTAACAATAGTATATTGTGAGTAGTTAAGCTTTAGTAAGTATAAGTGTCTATTGTACGTAGGTAAGCTTCATATGGCTTTACAAATGTGGTGTTGTATTAGCGTGTTAACTATTTTCAGATAGATTTAAAGATGTTATCTAGGTTTATTGAGTTATCTTCATTCAGTTAGCTTTAAGATTTTCTGTTGGATTATTGAACGAACTCAAAGATTATTGTTTTAAATCACTTCAGATGGCTTTAAAAGGTTCTGTTGGAGTGTTGAGGTAACGTATTTCAGATGGATTTAAAGATGTTACTTTGAATTATTGAGTTAACGCTCTTCAGACGTGTTTAAAGGCTTTCTATTGATTTATTGAGTTAACTTTCTTCAGATGGCTTTAAATATGTTCTGTTGTATTAATGTACAAAATCACTTCATATGGCTTTAAACATTTTCTGTTGGATTATTGAGTTAACTCCATTGGGATGGATTTAAATATGTTCTGTCGTATCAGTGATCTAACTCTCTTCAGATGGCCTTAAATATGTTCTGTCGTATCATTGATCTAACTCTCTTCAGATGGCCTTAAATATGTTCTGTCGTATCATTGATCTAACTCTCTTCAGATGGCCTTAAAGATGTTTTGTCGTATTATTG
>NW_013672334.1:20681-25059 GCF_000517525.1 Limulus polyphemus
AATTCCATTGGGATGGATTTAAATATGTTCTGTCGTATCATTGATCTAACTCTCTTCAGATGGCCTTAAATATGTTCTGTCGTATTATTGATCTAACTCTCTTCAGATGGCCTTAAATATGTTCTGTCGTATTATTGATCTAACTCTCTTCAGATTTATGTAAATATATTTTGTTGGGTTAAAGAGTTAATTTGCTTCAGTTGGCTTTAAAGATGTTCTGTTGGATTATTGAGTTAGCTCCAATCAGATGGCTTTAAAGATGTTCTGTTGGATTATTGAGTTAGCTCCAATCAGATGGCTTTAAAGATGTTCTGTTGGATTATTGAGTTAGCTCCAATCAGATGGCTTTTAAGATGTTCTTTTGAAATACTGTATTATTATACATTGTCAAGCAGTCTTTGCGTTGATGTTTATTTACAGCTTTTCCAAAGTGCTCAAATTCGTAAAAATCACACTTTTCTGACACCCCAGATAGTGCTCATTCTCATATAGCCACAAAGGATGTCAGTGTTTGGATTATTCTATTTAGTTAGTTCCCTGTAGCAGTTGTATACTTTCATTCATCGTAGATCACGCATATAGAAATAATGTGTTATTTTACTATTAGAATTTCCGCTCTTCTAGCAGTCTGTAATCACTCCCTTCTCTCAAATTCACGAAATATAGACTTTTAACTTAGTATAAACTTCGACGCTACTAATATATTTATTTGGTGTGTCTCTGTAACTTTCTAATTCCGTGTTGGTATACTTCTGGTGGGACAGTGAATTTACAAGAAGAAAATTTCTAAACTTCTGTTGAGGTAAAAAATGAGCTTTTATTTCTTTAGAACTTTAGTGTTATTTCAAGCATTACTGTAACCGTTCTACCTTTAAAAAATGAAAGCTTACGTTTATTTCTTTAAAACATTTTTTTATTTCATTGCGGAGATTATTGTAACCATTGATACATTTGAAAAAGAAAGTTTACTTTTATAAAATTTCCACGCTACATGTTCGAATCAAATAAAGCCTCTTACAGGAAATACAAATCTTTATTCGCTTGAAAAACAAACGAACAAAACAAAAACATACAAAGAAATATTCAAAACATTGAATATAGTTGATTTTCTTACGTTTCCAAAGAACAGATAAAGTGCTTTATAAAATATAACCGTATTAGACTTTTTTGCTGTAATAAGCTATTGTTTCAAGTTCCATTTTTTCACGAAAATAAAACACATTATCAGGAAGTGACTCCATTACTGCCAAGCTCAATGTAAGGTTTGAATATGAAACAGAGAAGTTTTAGTGTTGCTATAGAGAAACTGTTAAAGTGCGGGTCTGAAGCCTGTTTTTTTTTCCTCAATAGGATTAACCCTAAAATGTCAATGTTAGTATTATGTGTTTGTATTAAGCCTAGCTTCGTCTTTGGTGGCCGGGACTAATCGTCTCCCTCCCGTGAGAATTGAAAAGTACCTAGTCTGGGATTAAAGTTTAGTTCTATTATATGAATTATAATCCGCTCTGTAGATAAAAAAATGTTTATAAAAAAACGAGATCAAAACATTGAAGTTAGAAGACGATCACTGGCAAACACTATTTACAGTTGACCTGTAGGACGTAAAGAAGCTTCGATCATCAGAACCTTTGTCCACTGGAGACTTGAACAAGTTATATACCTTTTGTGTTCAGTTTTGCACTGAACAATTTTACAAAGGCTACCAATGTAACAGCTAAAAAAAGAATATCAACATGGAAATTAAGGAAAAGCTGGGAGCAGCTGGAAACGACTAGCCCTTTCCAGGTGGAGAGCCTAGTAAATAGAACCAACCAAGAGATCAAGAAAAGTTGAAACTACATAATCGACATGATGGTAGGCCACCTGGCAAACACGTTGAATTATAGGTGTTCTTTCTAACGCACTAAAAAAACTAACAATTCTTACCCACGGAAGTACCTAGCATTAACACCTGACGATCATCATTCAATAATAACCTGCTTATTAGAGATAATACAACAAAAATTTATTGAATCATATTAGAGATAACACAACCAAAGTTTGTTGAATCATATTAGAGATAACACAACCAAAGTTTGTTGAATCATATATGACAATAAGAATTACTGTAATATATAGTATGTACTGAATAAGAATGTTTTATTGGCGAGAAAGGAAAACTTTCACAAGTTAGATAATCACCTTTATCTTCTGCTCACAGACCGAACGAATACGACTTATCTACCATCTTATATACAGAGTTTTCACAACAGATGCAGTTACTAGAAAGAGCAACATGTGTGTATGTGCTAACTTCACGATGTTCGACGTTACCAGTATATATCATCCACGGATTCGTAAATCAATAAATAGTTAATGTGTACTCAATAAAACGTATACATTCAATACTAAAACTCAGTAATTCATACAATCATACATTGACACATTGATACATATGTACACAAATAAGAACATGTATTTATACAAGCATGTAAGCATACAAAGACACACTCGCACGTATATACACGAATGCACACATCTATAATAATAAAAGAGGCGTGTCTGTGGGTCTGTGTGTGACCGCCATATCTCCAACGAGAAAAAACCTAGAAACCTGAAATCTTGCACCCACACTAAGTGGACTCTCAGGGTGTTCACTTACGTATTACTTTTCATCTTCGCGTGCGTACGCGCATGCGCATCTTTTTAATGACGCGAGTTAGCAAAAATCCACATAGAAAAGAAATGGTTCCTTATATAACAATTTCTAATATATAGAAAAGCCAGTGCGTTTTAGTAACAATGTGTTCCAACAATGGCTTTTATGTCATGTTGCTTAGCAACAAAAGTATATAGGTTATACTTTTATGCAAAATGGGTTCAGAATACACACACTATCAGCCTAATAGCTCGAGCGAAGCCGTGCACTTTCGCTAGTTTGTAATATAAGAAACCACTTCTTTTCTAGGTGATTTTTCGCTAGCTTGCTTCATTAAAACAGGTGCGCACGCGCATGCATGCACGCACGTGCATAATATAAGTAATAATACCCAGGTGCACACCCTTAGGGTCCACTTAGTATGGGTACAACATTTCAGTTTTCTTTGTTCTTTCCTCTTGAAGTTATGATGGTCACACTTCTTTTCTATGTGGTTTTTCCCTAGCCTCCTCATAAAAAGATGCGCATGTGACTGCCATAACTCCAAGAAGAAAGAACATAGAAACTTGAAATTTTAAGCCCATACTAAGAGGACCCTGAGGGTGTGCAGCTAGGTATTATTATTACATATCCACGTGCGTATTAAGGTTACAACAGCGGAAAAGTCGTGCAGTTATTAGTGCTGAATGGCTGAAATAACAGAAAGCTTCGTATGTAAAACAAGAACAGAATACAATAAAAGTACTTTATTTAACAACGTTCAACAAGCAGTATTAAATACGGTTTCAAACACACTCTTAACTATTTGAATTTAAATCTATATAAGTATAATAGTACTGTCTGTTGTATGTCCATGTAACTACTTCGTAGGGTGTATGTGGATGGTTCTTCACCAAATTTGGTATGGAGGTTCATTGGGTCCATAGGGAGATACATACAAATTTTCAATTTTGCGGTTATTATGGACTTGTTTTTACCACTACTTCGCCCCCTGTTGATGGATATTCACCAAATTTAGCATGAAGGTTTGTTGGGTCCATGCAGAGATACGTGCAATGTTGCAGTTCCACATTTTGTGTTTTATGGTTTTTATGGGCGTATTTTTACAATTACATATAAGAGAAGCAACTTTTCATGTCCTGAGATAACCTTTTGTTAATCATGAATTTACATAACTTCAAGGGGCGGGTACTCCAGCTAGTATCCAATAATACTGAAAGTGAACTTCATAAGAGCGTCACCTAGAGCCGTATTACTTGTATTATGTTGGCTAAATCTTAGATATGTGCTGAAATAATCGCTGTGAACCTGTTTCTTTTTTAATCCTCCTAGTGACTTAATGGTAAGTATACGGGTTCATACCGCTAAAACCCAGGTTTCAATATTCGTGGTGGGCACTGCACAGATAACCCATTGGGTAACTTTGTGCTTTACAACAAACAAACAAACTTTTTCTTAGAAGATAAACTTGTTCTATCTTGTAAATAAATCTTAATGTTTGTCTTTACATTTTACATCAAAATAACTAGATGTATAAGATACTTGAAGATCGCAGAATTTCTGATAGTGTAAAGAAACGCGAGCTGTCTAAGGTACAGATAAATTAAACATACTAGATTAAACTCACTACATCGTCCTGTAAGAGAATCATTCCTTCAACTTTCCTGCTCCATAGGAATATCAAATTCCAAATAACATTAAACTCACTACATCGTCCTGTAAGAGAATCATTCCTTCAAC
>NW_013672334.1:25850-28662 GCF_000517525.1 Limulus polyphemus
CATAGGAATATCACATTCCAAATAACATTAAACTCACTACATCGTCCTGTAACAGAGTCATTCCTTCAACCTTCCTGCTCCATAGGAATATCACATTCCAAATAACATTAAACTCACTACATCGTCCTGTAACAGAGTCATTCCTTCAACCTTCCTGCTCCATAGGAATATCCAATTCCAAATAACATTAAACTCACTACATCGTCCTGTAACAGAGTCATTCCTATTGTTCAACTTTATTCTCTTTATTGAAAATGTTAATGTAATAATTTCCCATCCCTTGCTTTTGTACGGGCCCAAGAAAGAAAGCACAGTATAATTTTATTTAAAAGAAGGAATTCAAACAATATTATGTGTAAATTGTTAGCGATTCTCAACTTATAAGTTTAAATTCGATGACGAGGAACCCACTTTGAGACTAATAATGGCTGGAGACGGCTTAAATGGGTAATGAAGAAAAACTTTAATAATTTTGTGTTTGCCTATAACACGTTTTAATAAGCAAATAAAATCGTTGATCTTCATTAAAATATTAACTGACACGAATTTGCTCTATGATACATTTTGAATGATCTGGGCATAATTACTATACGATTCCAGACTGAAATCCCTCAAAATAACCCTATGACATTAGTTACTTTTAGATTTCTTGCAAGAGAAAAACTGTTGCTTCTTCCCCCCATATATGGCCTTCCTGTGTCTGAGTGATAAGCATGAGGGCCTATAATGCTAATATTCGGGGTTTTATCCCAGAAGTTGACTCAGCACAGATGACTCATTGTGCAGCTTTGCACTTAAGAAGAAAGCAAATCCTAAAACACATTTATTTTATCATTCAAAAAATTACGTAATTTTTTAAATTGTGTTCTTAACGTGACATTTTCATAAAAACTTCCACCTTAAGAGATATGGATCTTTGGTGAAGTCTTTAACATTGTATTTTTATCTACTTAAAACTAAATTTCCTCAGTTTTTATTTACTTTCATCACACATGTTCGTATATATATATATATATACGTTATCCCTCTAGGAATACAATGAATTCCTTGGTTTTGGATTTGGAGGTTTGTAAGCTCTGTTAGGCATCTGATGGTCATTCATGTGATCTGACATGCAACGATTGTCAGTTAAGCCTATACGATATATAATGGTCTCAAGCAGTCTTGTCTCAGTTTTCTAATAAGATCTCTGGATGTCTTAATCATGTGGATAGCCAATGGGTGAATAAAATTCAACCCATCACAGCAGGAGGCTTTAGAGAAATCGCTACAAGAGTTGGAAAAAACATTGTTGTGGCGGGTGCTCCTCAATGACTGTCTTCCCTCTGGTCAGAAACGGTTGTACGTATGTTCAAAAAATCTCTAATCTAACAGCATAGATCACGTGCACATAACCAGGCCGTTCAGGTTGACAAATTTCAATTCCAGAAAGTATCTGACTTTGAGAGTAACAAGTTTTGGTAAGCATTTAAAAATGTGCATTCTTTAAGGGTTAAGATGGTAGGATAAAAGGGGACAACTAGATGAGCAATGTAGCTTGTAAAATTCTCCATTTTTTGGGGCAGATCACTGACCATATTTTTTTGTACAAGAGAATCAATGTAAATAAACGAAGAAAATAAGAAAGAAAAAAAATAGTAGAGAGAAAAATTAATAAAAAAAAGAACCGAGGAATTTATTTCTAAATACAATTATCAGAGAAAATGACTATCTAGGGATAAAACTGATAACTAAAAGAACCAAACAGAACTAAAAGCGAGCAAGTTGCAGTTAGGAAGGTATTATATTATAAGATTGATGATAAAGTGACACAAGGAGAGAGCGGGGAGGAATAGAAAATGCTTGTTATATAAAAATAGCCTAACTTAATGTATTAAATCTTTTTACGTATAAAAGCAATACAATTACTCCTCTCTGAGAACAGTGACCGACCGAGAGTATGTATACCAGCCGCTGATCTCTCGCCATCTGTGGCCAACCACGTGCTCAATGATGGATTGTGCACGTGGCCACGTGATGATGTTTAATATCTCAAGGCGTGTAATTACCATAATATTATCATTGCTGCCCTCTACTGACTTTTGAATGTAACCAAGCTGTTAATTTTTATATGACCTAAGCTTCGAGAGAGGGAAACACGCAGCACTCATCTGAAGGGCTCATGGCAAGTTCGTGAAACGTGCAGCCGATATATTTTTCCGCTCTCTGATTGTTTCACATAACCATATTGTCGTACCTTGAAAAGGGGAAAGGACATGTAAGAGAGAGCCTTAATTAGGTGATATATGAGGCGACGCGAAAAAACTTCTACTTGGACAGGATGTTTAGCAAAATTGATTATCATAGTTGGATATATATATCATTTGTATACCGCTAGGTGTTCTTTTCATAATGTGTTATTAATGTTTATCAAAGCTGTTGTAGCAAGCAATGATTAATTTATACAGAAGAGTTAACAATGATTAATTTATGTTTAGGAGTGTTAACAGAGTAATTACTACAATGTTAAACAAAAATTGATTCAGTACCCGGAAATTTTCATTGGACAAAATTTTTAATTTCAGAAACCCACAATGATTGTGAAGCGTTAAAATAATGGAAGATTTGAAAGAAAAAATACAACACTTTGTGAAGTGAATAAGAAGAAACATTATGTATCTTCATAGCGATCTGTTCGCAACCGATACAGATACTCTGTTTTTATTGTCTGTTGTTTTTTAATTATGTATCTTCATAGCGATCTGTTCGCAACCGATACAGATACTCTGTTTTTATTGTCTGTTGTTTTTTAATTATGTATCTTCATAGCGAT
>NW_013672334.1:29387-36713 GCF_000517525.1 Limulus polyphemus
AGATGTTCCTGTTCGTTTCTAGAATATGGACTTTGAAACAAAATGACAAGATATTTATTATAGATGTTCCTGTTCGTTTCTAGAATATGGACTTTGAAACAAAATGACAAGATATTTATTATAGATGTTCCTGTTCGTTTCTAGAATATGGACTTTGAAAAATGACAAAATATTTATTATAGATGTTCGTGTTCGTTTCTAGAGTATGGACTTTGAAACAAAATGACAAAATATTTATTATGGATCTTCCTGCTCGTTTCTAGAGTCTAGACTTTCCTAGAAACGAACAGGAACATCTATAATAAATATCTTGTCATTTTGTTTCAAAGTCCATATTCTAGAAACGAACAGGAACATCTATAATAAATATCTTGTCATTTTGTTTCTTCATAGCGATCTGTTCGCAACCGATACAGATACTCTGTTTTTATTGTCTGTTGTTTTTTAATTATGTATCTTCATAGCGATCTGTTCGCAACCGATACAGATACTCTGTTTTTATTGTCTGTTGTTTTTTAATTGAGATGAAATGTGGAATGTATGGTTCTATTTAAAACAAAAATACCATTTTTTTAAAAGCCTACGGACATTAAAAAAATAGACAGTTTATAAACAAAAGATACGAGTTTTGAAATACATTACATTTTTTTTTTGTATACGTAAAATTCTGAGCTTGATTTAAACTTAGTGCAGGATAAAGTAAGCAACACTATAATTTTTTTTGACAGTACTGCCCTCTCTGTATGGAAGAAGAACATAGGCCTATATGTTATATATTAACAAATTTGTTCTGTATGGAAGAAGAACATAGGCCTATATGGTATATATTAACAAATTTATTATGTATGGAAGAAGAACATAGGCCTATATGGATTATATTAACAAATTTGTTCTGTATGAAAGAAGAACATAGGCCTATATGGATTATATTAACAAATTTGTTCTGTATGGAAGAAGAACATAGGCCTATATGGTATATATTGACAAATTTATTCTGTATGGAAGAAGAACATAGGCCTATGTGGTATATATATTGTTACGACAGCGGAATTCACGTGACTCTGGTAACACGTAATGAGTATCTAGAAGGTTCCTGAAGGCTCGAGACGCCTTCTATTTTGTATATATAAGACCGGCGAGAAGTGACGGTATAGGTAGATAGATGAATAATTGTAGATTGAATAGATAGAGATATAGATAATTGCAGACAGATAGAGGCAGACAATTGAGTCAAGCGCGGTAGTAACTAAGGCGCGTGAATCGTTCGTTGTGAATTATAGCGTATGTTTAAGTTAAAATGACTGTGGAAATTAAGTGTATTGCAAAGTTTTATTGAGAAAGAATAAACTTGTTTTATTAAAGAAAGGACTTGTATCACTGAAGTTTTTCGGAAATAATTTCTACGGAAAATTAACCAACGACCAGAGACGTAACAGTATTATTTAGAACTAACCACTCTGTTTCTTATATAGGTATATAGTCTTATATAGAACTAAACACTGTTTCTGATATACGTATATAGTGTTATATAGAACTAAACTCTGTTTATGATATACGTATATAGTGTTATATAGAACTAAACACTGTGTCTGATATATGTATATAGTATATAGTGTTATATAGAACTAAACACTATTTATGATACACGTATATAGTGTTATATAGAACTAAACACTGTTTATGATATACGTATATAGTGTTATATAGAACTAAACACTGTTTCTGATATACGTATATAGTGTTATATAGAACTAAAGACTGTTTATGATATACGTATATAGTGTTATATAGAACTAAACACTGTTTATGATATACGTATATAGTGTTATATAGAACTAAACTTTGTTTATGATATACGTATATAGTGTTGTATATAACTAAACTCTGTTTATGATGATACGTATATAGTAGTCATATATAAATAAACTAAACTCTGTTTCTATGTATACAGACTGCCTCACACAAAATAACAGCATCTTGTCTATCTGTTCTTTATATTTCATTGACTGTAGGAAAGTTTGGCTAAAGTCATTAATCAGCATATGAGGGAGAATTAGTGGGGTGACAAATACCCCTGGTAGCTAGGGTGGATCAGTGACTGCCTAACAAAGCGGAGATCCAGATTAATGCTCTGAGTACCGCCTAACCTGAAAGTGTAATGCACTTTCGACAGAAGAGCACAATACGTCTGCCCCATAAGGTCCACACCTGAGCGCAGGGACGTAAGGCTTTACCGTAACTACAGACATCCAAGCTAGATAAATGATTTATAAATCCCTCGTACTATATACACACCTTGACTTCGCCCCAACAGAAAGATTTGAAACGTTCACGAATATTGATAGCCTTTTTCACATCTTATTGACTGTTTTGTTAGTTATTTCACGCCACATATCTTAAAAGTTCGTTATTTAGAAGTATAACAGAACGTGCAAGTATAGAACTAAAAACAAATCGAAACAATTATACAAATCCATCAGGTTACTTCGAGTATGTACGACTGCAGCACAAACAACGTTGTTTTTTTTCTCATAAACTGGTTCAGATTAGACTCGTGACTTCAATACTTGTTTTGTTCTTTGTAATTAACCTGTGTGGAAATTCTGCGTGGTTACTTCACAAAACTGCGTGTGTCAACTGCTAGAGTATAGCGCGTTTAACACTGTGTGTAAAGTTCGGCTCCACTTGACCAGTACGATAGCCAGCATAACATAAATGACTATTAGGACTGACAGTCAGTTACACTTTATAATAGTAAATTGAAAAACAACGATTCGTAAGCATAACGACAATTATATCATGGATATAACACAATGCTCGTTACAGCAGAAGACTGTTAATTTTGCCGATAAATCGTTGCTTGTCAGTTTACTGTTCTGTAAGCACAATGTGCTTCTGTCCACAAGACAACTTTGTAATAACAATTTCATCCCTCCATTTAATCGATGCTCGTCAGTCTGATGGCTATGTCTGCCTGACACCAATTTTCCATTGATGTAATCTTCTGTTATACAGCCAGAGTTAAGAGGTCAATCTTAAACCAAATATCACTATATGTGGACATAGGCTCCCAAGACCATCTTTTAATACACAGAAAGTCCATTAGAGATGCATTGAGGAACTTGACAAACACGTGGTCAAATGAGATTGACTTGATTCAACTTCCGTCCGTTATCTTTCTGATTAGAACAGTTGTTGGGTTCGAAGTGTGAGAACTATTGACCTGTAAAACTATTGACCTGTGGACACCTTCAAATATTTTTATTTTATTTATATATTTTTCATGCTACTAAGATAAAATTCGTAGTTTCTCAGACTTCGCTGGTGTAATATTCAGGGTTTATAATCAAGTTTATTTTTGTAACTCGTTATGGTTGAATATAGATTAACATATTACAAGTTTGTTCATCCATTCTTCCTCGTTATGATTATTGGGAATTTTTAACGTTCCGTAGAAATACCTAATTGATTGATTGTCTACGTACTTTACTGTCGTGTTTTAATTTCAACGGTTAATTAATCTTCTGTAAAGCGCTCTCTAGCTTGAACATGAACAACGGTAAGTACAGATTTGTTTTTTACATAATTATGCTTCACAGTTTAGGAGACTGAGCACTCATAAATGACTAATTAATGTTTTTGTTGACATTTTTATATACGGATACTCATTTGATATTTATCTTCTCAACTGATTTAGGAAAATTGTATAGACTCTAAGATTACAGAAAAACAGGGTACACCCATGATCGCAGAAATCATTTTTAGTTTGTTACAGAAGGAGCCTCATCATAGGTTAAACACATTTTTCTCTGTGTCTGTCTTGGACACATGATTGATATACTTTCTAATTATATATTTATTAAATTTAATTTGACATTGTAAAGCTTTAATAAATTTGAGATAAATGAAATTTTAATTTACTTCTTAGTTTTCAAATATTTCTTTATTATATGTTGTTTTTATGTGTCGGTTGACTTCTCTCAATGTTGGTGTTACGCTAATTTTATTATGTACAATTTTTAGAACAATGATGCGGCAGGTGTTAAACGAAACATTACGTTCTGACAGACCCACGTGCTCACCGAAAATATGAACAATAACCAAATTTCACTTTCGAAAATCCTGAAGATGCATAATCACCAAAACAGCTGCAATACGATAAATTCCACTTCTAAACACTGGACAGACTATCGTAAAATCTCCCCGAGTGCTAAGTTCTCCGTAATGAAATCAAATTTGTTTTCTGTTTTAACACCCCACTTAGTAATAACGGAATTAACAAGAAGTTAAAGGTTTAGAACACAAAATATATATTAGCTCTAAAGGGCTTAACACCACAATATAAGCCAGCTTTAAAGAATTTAACACCACAAAAGATGTTATATTTCATGAATTTGACACTACAACATTAGTCAGTTTTAAAGGATTTAACATTACAACATACATCAGCTTGAAAGGATTTAACATTACAATATAAATTAGCTTTGAAGGGTTTAACACCACAACTTAAGCCAGCTTTAAAGAGTTTAACAACACAATATAAGTTAGCTTTAATGGGTTTAACTCAACAACAGAACTGGGCGTTAAAGGGTTTAACACTGAAACATAAATCAGTTTGAAAGGGTTTAACATTACAACATAAGTCAACTTTAAAGGGATTAACATCACAATATAAGTCAGCTTTAAATGTTTAACAAAACAGCATAAATTAGCTTTAAAGGGTTTAATACTAAAACATAAAGCAGCTTTAAAGGGTTTAATACTAAAACATAAAGCAGCTTTAAAGGGTTTAATACTAAAACATAAAGCAGCTTCAAAGGGTTTAACACTACAACAGAAATCAGCTCTAAAGGGTTTAACACCACAACATCAGTAAGTTTAAATGGTTTAACACTTCAACATATATCAGCTTGAAAGGGCTTAATATTGTAATACAAATCATTTTGAAACGGCTTAACACCAAAACATAAGTCAGCTTTAAAGTGGTTAACACTAAAATATAAGTGAACTTCAAAGGGTTTAACATACAACATCAGTCAGAATAAAGAGTTTAACACTTCTACATAAATCAGCTTTAAAGGGTTTATCACTACAACATCGTTCAGCTTTAAAGGGTTTAACATTGCAACACAAATCACCTTGAAAGGCCTTAAAACTAAAAAATATATCAGATTGAAAGGGTTTAGCACTATAACATAAGACAGCTTTAAAGTGTTTAACACTAAAACATAAATGACCTTGAAAGCATTTATCACTACAACATCAGTCAGCTTTAAAGGGTTTAACACCACAACGTCAATCAGATTTAAAAGGTTTAACGCTACAATACAAATCAACTTTAAAGAGTTTAACACTACAACATAAGCCAGCTTTAAAGAGTTTAACACCACAATATAAGTTAGGTTTAATTGGTTTAATACTACAACATCAGCGAGTGTTAAAGGGGTTAAGACTAAAAAATGAATCACCTTGAAAAGATTTAACACTTCAACATAAATCAGCTTTAGAGGGTTTAACACAAGAACATAAATCGGCTTTAAAGGGTATATACTACAACACAAATCAGCTTTAAAGGGTTTAACACTACAACATAGATCAGCATTAAAGGATTTAACACCAAAAAATATGTCAGCTTTAAAGGGATTAACACCACAACATAAGCCAGCTTTAAAGAGTTTAACAGCACGATATAAGTTACGTTTAAGTGGTTTAACACTACAACTTTAGTCAGTTTTAAAGGGTTTAACACTACAAAATACATGAGCTTGAAAAGGTTTAACATAACGTAAATCAACTTTAAAGGGTTTAGCACTATAACGTAAGTCAGCTTTAAAAGGTTTAAACTACAACATAAATCAGCTTTAAAGGGATTAAAACTGCAACATCAGTCAGTCTTAAAAAGTTTAACACTTCAATATAAATCAGCTTTAAAGGGTTTAACACTACAACTTCAGTTAGCTTTAAAAGGTTTAACATTGCAACACAAATCAGCTTGAAAGGTCTTAAAAGTAAAAAAATATATCAGCTTGAAATGGTTTAACACTACAACATAAATCAGTTTTAAAGGGTTTAATACTACAACATAAGCCAGCTTGAAAGGGCTTGAAACTCCAAAGAAAGACCAGCTTTAAAGGGCTTAATAGTACAACACAAAGCAGCTTTAAAGGGTTTAACACTACAATATAAATCAGCTTTAAAGGACTTAAAACTCCCAAAAAAAAGATCAGCTTTAAATGGTTTAATATTAAAACACAAATCAGGTTTAAAGGGCTTAAAACTATAACACAGATCAGTTTTAAAGGGTTTAACACTACAACAGAACTTAGCTTTAAAGGGTTTTACACTACAATTTCAGTCAGCTTTAAAGTGTTTAAGATTTCATCATAAATCAGCTTCATAGGGTTTAACCCTACAACATCAGTCAGTTATAAAGTGTTTAACACCGCGACATAAGTCAGTATAAAGGGTTTTAACACTACAACATAAGTTAGTATTAAAGGATTTAACACTTCAACATAAAGCAACTATATAGTAGACACATGTTTGTGAATGTGTAAAAACTATAGTGAAGAAAGAACTTGATGTTTTTAAGAGCTTTGTTTTAATTTGTTCTGTTTTATGATACGTTCTGGAGGTCAAGTAATTGACACTTGTCAACCCAATTCACAGCTTCTAACTACAAAGTCTGTTTGTAGCCAATCACTGAACCTCTTCGTTATCAAGCGCTCAACCAAAGTATTTCCTGTACAACTGTAACCATTAGTGTTGAAGTTTCATAAGTAATCATTAGTGGTTGTATCTCACATGAACAGGTCGACATGCACACTTCAAATTTTCTTAAAAATCACATCAGAGCTACACAAACTGAAAATGTCGAGAAGGGTGAGGAAGGAGTTAAATCTGATATATGTGTAGTCAGTCAAGGCTAATTAATAGGTATTTCTATTTGTTTCCGTCCATCTATGACTCTAGTACAACCTAAAGTACAATTTAATGAGAATATGTAATAAATATCTTGTCATTTCTTTCAAAGTCCATATTCTAGAAACGAACATCTATAATAAATATTTTGTCATTTTGTTTCAAAGTCCATATTCTAGAAACGAACATCTATAATAAATATCTTGTCATTTGTTTCAAAGTCCATATTCTAGAAACGAACACGAACATCTATAATAAATATTTTGTCATTTTGTTTCAAAGTCCATATTCTAGAAACGAACATCTATAATAAATATCTTGTCATTTTGTTTCAAAGTCCATATTAATACATAATTAAAAAACAACAGACAATAAAAACAGAGTATCTGTATCGGTTGCGAACAT
>NW_013672334.1:37433-38433 GCF_000517525.1 Limulus polyphemus
ATCTTGTCATTTTGTTTCAAAGTCCATATTCTAGAAACGAACAGGAACATCTATAATAAATATCTTGTCATTTTGTTTCAAAGTCCATACTCTAGAAACGAAGACGAACATCTATAATACATATTTTGTCATTTTGTTTCAAAGTCCATATTCTAGAAACGAACAGGAACATCTATAATAAATATCTTGTCATTTTGTTTCAAAGTCCATACTCTAGAAACGAAGACGAACATCTATAATACATATTTTGTCATTTTGTTTCAAAGTCCATATTCTAGAATCAAACAGGAACATCTAAAATAAATATCTTGTCATTTTATTTGAAAGTCTAGACTCTAGAAACGAGCAGGAAGATCTGTAATAAAGATCAGGTCATTTTGTTTCAAAGTCCACACTCTAGAAAAGAACAGGGAGATCTATAATAAAGATCTAACCAATTTGTTTTAAAGCCTAGACTCAAGAAACGAACAATAAACTAAAGAGCTGCCTTTCATGTTTTAAAACGAAAAAGAAACGTGTAGCAATACATCAGATTGGTTTTCGTGTTTCAAAGTGTGGATTATATTTGTTAAATTGATTATTTTTATTAGTTTATCTCCTTAAAGTCTATGCTTGTTATCAATAAAGGTTTGTTCATGTTTTGTTACGATAAGGGTTTCTTCATGGTTTGTTGCAAGAAGGGTTTGTTCATTCATGTTTTATGAACATTAAATGTTTGTTCATTATTTGTTGTAAATAAGTTTTGTTCATGGTTTATTGCAATAAAGGTATGTTCGTGGTTTGATGCAACTAAATCATAATAATTTATGGTAACAGCAAAACTAAATCATAATAATTTATGGTAACAGCAAAACTAAATCATAATAATTTATAGTATCAGCAAAACTAAATCATAATAATATATGGTATCAGCAAAACTAAATCATAATAATTTATGGTAATAGCAAAACTAAATCATTATAATTTATGGTAATAGCAAAACTAAATCATTATAATTTAT
>NW_013672334.1:39396-41633 GCF_000517525.1 Limulus polyphemus
AACAAACAAACAAACAAATTCAACATAACTAGTTTAGAAAAGGTCCTTCTTTTATCTTTAACGAACTATTTATCTATTTTTTTCATTCACTGATTTTAAAACGTTTCGTTTGAAATGTATGAAAAAGAGACAAATACATACAATGAAACTAAACAAAACTAAAGTTACATTTTTGTCACTATATGGTAATTTTTCTTCCTTGGCTGTATTTTAAATGTCTTTCCGTTGAATGTCGTCCTGAATATCGTGCGGATATACATCCATTCTAAGAGTTCTTTACTCCCGGATGTATGTTACATAGAAAGTCAAGTAGGAGAGACGTGGGCTAGATCTTACCATGAATGGGTAAACGTGAATTCGTAGAACGTCAATTACTGCCCTGAAAGTGACACCCAACTATTGACTGAACCGCGTGATAACCAAACTCTCTAAGCTAAGCTTTGTACGTTCTGGAACATTGGACTCATGAATTATGGAACAACTACCGGTCTGGAATATTGGACTCATGAATTATGGAACAACTGCCGGTCTGGAATACTGGACTCATGAATTATGGAACAACTACCGGTCTGGAATACTGGACTCATGAATTATGGAACAACTACCGGTCTGGAATACTGGACTCATGAACTATGGAACAACTGCCGGTCTGGAATACTGAACTCATGAATTATGGAACAACTACCGGTCTGGAATATTGGACTCATGAATTATGGAACAACTACCGGTCTGGAATATTGGACTCATGAATTATGGAACAACTACCGGTCTGGAATACTGGACTCATGAATTATGGAACAACTACTGGTCTGCAGTTGTTAGGCTACATATTGACTGTCATCTCTACGCTTGACCTGATAGCTCAAGTCTTTTGTTTCTCCAGCATGAAATAGGCTAAACACTTACCAGATTAGAAAATTTGCCAACTTCTGGAATCACTGAACGTTAAATGCAAGTGGTAGCAACATCTTTATATTGTCCTTGGTCCTCTCTCAACTCACCCTTGTAGGCCCAGTATAAGGACTACTTAAATTAATTGTTTGTACGTGTGTTTACCAAAAACATACAGTTGCTAAATCCTGGTCACTTGTGGATTTACTCAATTTTAACTTAACGTTTATCTGTTTATAATGTTATGACGTATATAAATGAAATCTTATTGTTTAACAATGTAAGCAAATAATTTTTGCTCTAAAATTATGTTTTAAACAAATTGAAAAAAAGGAGAAATTATTCTATTAAGGTCTCTATGTTTTAATGACGTGCGTACACAAACAATATATATTAAAATGACATACTGTGATTTTATATGTCTAATTTGCATGATTCTAGAAGTAAAAAGTCATTGTGCTATGTGCTAGTTACATTTACATGGTTGTTGGTTCAATAAGTAAGATTTCCTACTGCTGTATGTTACACTCTGTAAGATGTCATTGTATACCATAAAAACAATTAGTTACTGTTATACAATGTACTTTTAACAATATAAAAAGAGTTAGTTGTAAGATGTAGATGAAACACTAGTTGCAATTGTATATTACAGTTGAAACATCAGCTACAGTTGTATGCTGTAGCCGAAACAATACAAAATGAACACAATTATACGTTGTATCTGACACAATACAGAATAAACATTTGTATATTGTACCGGAACATAAACGTTAATTTAAAATAAAACTTCACTTCATGAAACACATAATTCTTGGATATAATAATGGCTGGAGACGGCTTGAATTGGTAATGAAGAAAAACTTTAATATAAGTTTAACATAACAGCAAATGTACAACGTTTCGACAGTTTCAACATTCTTATCTCTTGTTAATGTTAACGTATGTAAAAGACTCTATGGCTGATTATCTTCTGTAATACCTTTCTATCACGTATAGAACACTCTGTGGCTGATTATCTTCTGTAGTACTTTTCTGTCATGTATAGAACACTCTGTGGCTGATTATCTCCTGAAATACCTTTCTATCACGTATAGAACACTCTATGACTGATTATCTCCTGAAATACTTTTCTATCACGTATAGAACACTCTGTGGCTGATTATTTCCTGAAATACCTTTCTATCATGTATAGAACACTCTGTAGCTGATTATCTCCTGAAATACCTTTTCTATCATGTATAGAACACTCTATGGCTGATTATCTCCTGAAATACCTTTCTATCACGTATAGAACACTCTATGGCTGATTATCTCCTGAAATACCTTTCTATCACGTATAGAACACT
>NW_013672334.1:42412-50555 GCF_000517525.1 Limulus polyphemus
TGTCATGTGTAAACACTCTGCAACTGATACTGAGTATCTCTTGGAACACTTTTATATCCTATAGACCAGTGCTACTCAACCTTTTCCAATATCATTCGCCCCTGGGAGTTTTTCACAACAACTCACTCACCCCAGCTTGAAAAAAAATACAAAAAGTACTAAATTAAAATGCATATATTAAACTTAAATATACATCACACTACAACTAGAATGAATACAGCATAAAATGACCAAAAACTATATATTTATCAAACTACAACTAGAATAAATAATAACAACTAGTGACTTTTTTGCATTCACACTGATTCTGATCTCATTAACTCCTGGGTGAACCATTCACCCGGTTGAGAAGCACTGATATATAAAACTATACAACTCATTATTACCTGGAATACATTTTAATCATGTATAAAACACTCTACAACTGAATATCTCCTGGAAAACTTTTTAAGGCACTGTAGTAGATTTTTCTGTAAGACATTGTAATATATTGTTATGTAAAACAATAGTACTAAATAATTGTGTAAGACATTGTAGTATATTGTTGTGTAAGACATTGTAGTATATTGTTGTGTAAAACATAGTAATATATTGTTATGTAAAACAATAGTACTAAATAATTGTGTAAGACCTTGTAGTATATTGTTGTGTAAGACATTGTAGTAGATCGTTATGTAAGACAATAATACAAAATTATTGTGTAAGACATTGTAGTAGATTGTTATGTAAGACATTGTAGTAGACTGTTATGTAAAACAATAGTACTAAATAATTGTGTAAGACCTTGTAGTATATTGTTGTGTAAGACATTGTAGTAGATCGTTATGTAAGACAATAATACAAAATTTTTGTGTATAAGACATTGCAGTAGATTGTTATATAAGACATTGTAGTAGATTGTTATGTAAGACATTGTAGTATATTGTTGTGTAAGACATTGTAGTAGATTGTTATGTAAGACAGTAGTACTAAATTATTGTGTAAGACATTGTAATATATTGTTATTTAAGACAATAGTACTAACTGATTGTGTAAGACATTGTAGTAGATTGTTCTGTAAGACAGTAGTACTAAATTATTGTGTAATACATTATAGTAGAGTGTTATTTGAGGCAACAGTACTAAATGCTTATGTAAGACATTGTAATAGATTGTTATTTAAGACAATAGTACTAAATTATTGTGTAAGACATTGTAGTAGATTTTTATGTTGTCAATAGTACTAAATTATTGTGTAAGACATTGTAGTAGATTGTTATGTAAGACAGTAGTATTAAATTTTTGTGTAAGACATTGTAGTAGATTTTTATATAAGATTAGTAGTAGATTGTTGTGTAAGACATTGTAGTAGATTGTTATTTAAGGCAATAGTACTAAATGATTATGTACAACATTGTAGTAGATTGTTCTATAAGATAATAGTACTAAATGATTATGTAAGACATTGTAGTAGATTGCTCTGTAAGACAATAGTACTAAATTATTGTGTAAGACATTGTAGTATATTGTTGTGCAAGACAATTGTACTAAATTATTGTGTAAGACATTGTAGTAGATTGTTGTGTAAGACAGTGTAATAGATTGTTATGTAAGATAAAAGTACTAAATTATAGTGTAAGATATTGTTGTGTAAGACATTGTAGTAGATTGTTATGTAAGAAAATAGTACTAAACAATTGTGTAAAATATTGTAGTAGATTGTTATGTAAGACAATAGTACTAAATTATTGGGTAAGACATTGTAGTAGATTGTTATGTAAGACAATAGTACTAAACAATTGTGTAAGACATTGTAGTAGATTGTTATGTAAGACAATAGTACTAAATTATTGTGTAAGACATTGTAGTAGATTGTTATGTAAGACAATAGTACTAAATTATTGTGTAAGACATTGTAGTAGATTGTTATGTAAGACATTGTAGTATATTGTTGTGTAAGACAGTAGTACTAAATTATTGTGTAAGATATTGTAGTAGATTGTTATTTAAGGCAATAGTACTAAATGATTATGTACAACATTGTAGTAGATTGTTCTGTAAGATAATAGTACTAAATTATTGTGTAAGACATTGTAGTAGATTTTTATGTAAGATTAGTAGTAGATTGTTGTGTAAGACAATAGTATTAAATTATTGTTCAAGGCATTGTAGTAGATTGTTGTATAAGACATTGTAGTATATTGTTGTGCAAGACAATTGTAGTAGATTGTTGTGTAAGACAATAGTACTAAATTATTCTGTAATACATTGTAGTAGATTGTTGTTTAAGACATTGTAGTAGATTGTTGTATAAGACATTGTAGTATATTGTTGTGCAAGACAATTGTAGTAGATTATTGTGTAAGACATTGTAGTAGATTGTTATTGAAGGCAATAGTACTAAATGCTTATGTAAGATATTGTAGTAGATTCTTATTTAAGACAATAGTACTAACTGATTGTGTAAGACATTGTAGTAGATTCTTATTGAAGGTAATAGTACTAAATGCTTATGTAAGACATTGTAGTAGATTGCTCTGTAAGACAATAGTACTAAATTATTGTGTAAGACATTGTAGTAGATTGTTATTGAAGGCAATAGTACTAAATTATTGTGTATGACATTGTAGTAGATTGTTATTGAAGGCAATAGTACTAAATGCTTATGTAAGACATTGTAGTAGATTGCTCTGTAAGACAATAGTACTAAATTATTGTGTAAGACATTGTAGTAGATGTTTATGTAAGGTTACTAGTAGATTGTTGTGTCAGACATTGTAGTAGATTAATAATGGCTGGAGACGGCTTGAATGGGTAATGAAGAAAACTTTAATATAAGTTTAACATAACAGCAAAAGTACAACGTTTCGACAAGGTTTTTTCATTACCCATTCAAGCCGTCTCCAGCCATTATTAGTCTCAAAGTTGGTTCCTCGTCATCGAATTCGAAATTGTAGTAGCTTGTTGTATAATACATTGTGGTATATTGTTGTGTAAGACAATAGTACTAAATTATTGTGTAAGACATTGTAGTAGATTATTGTATAAAACATAGTACTAGATTGCTGTACAAAACAATTTTACTAGATTAATATGAAAATAATTTTAGAACTTTTTATTTAATCCAGTCTCGCTAGATTTACTCTTTCGAAGGTTCATTTGTGTTCCAGAGAACGAACACATTTATCTTGTCGAAAGGTTGATGACGTTCTATATACGAGGTGTTATAATTAATGAATTGATAATTTTCACAGATTGAACTTTGTTTTTAAATGGCTGAATAATACGTACATAGAGATTAAATGAAGTAGATTTCTACCCGAGTTTTTTTTGGACTATATACAGGCTGTATTGATATTACAAGTTGACGTATGATACAAGAAACGTTTAATGGCTGAATAATACGCACATAAAGACTAAATGATGTAGATTTCTACCCGGGTTGTTTTTTACTATATACAGGCTGTATTGATGTTACAAGTTGGTGTGTGATACAAGAAACGTTTAAATCCTTAAATTATATGCTTTGATTTTTGTTTTTTATTTTATAAGTTTAAACTGCCGAAACAGTTATTTTGAGGCGAGTTTCAAATATTTCTCTTTTAAATCAATTTATTAGTTATATCTTAAGACAATAATGGATAGAGATTGTAAGCGTGAAAAAGATTCAGCGCAAAGTAATGTGTTGAAGACACTATCGAGAACGTTCCCATCCTTTGGCGACGTTATTTATGTGTCAGAAGGTTGAGGTGGTGATCTTGTAGCTGCCGTCATCAGTGACATTATTCAGGCTAAGAATGTGCCTTTAATTAAGTTTCTTTCTACTACGTGGTCGCTAAACCTGAGAACATCAGTCAACCAAAGGAGCTCCAGAATTTTCCGAACATTCGGTGAGAGTGTAGCTATCTATGAGATTAACTAGAAGAACTAGTTGATGTCGAAACTATGCCCTAAATGTAGTTATTCAATCGTTTTTTTATTCAGTCCTGGAGCGTTTTGCTTGTAGAACTTAGCGACAAATTGAGTTTCTCCTAAGGACTTTAGTATTTAAACTTATCGAAGATGGCAGTTCTTTAGAAACAATCTTGTGAAAGCTGGGGATAGTAACTTAAAATAAATATAGGTTTAAAAAGTGTTAACACTAATTAATAATAAAAAACTTAACAAAATGGAAAAACGCTATTTGAATTGAACAGTGTTTGTTATCTCAAAAGAACAAAAATAACAATTTGAGTTTTTAGCCAAACATTTCTCTAAGACTCTAACATTGGTTTAAATAGTTTGTTTGTTTTAGAGTAAAGCAACATTTGGCTATCTGCTGTGTCCACTGTGGGAAATTGAACCCGGATTTTAATGGTGTGGTTTAAAAACAACATAGAGAACATTCTACGGAGGATGTTTTTGTTATTTTACAACTTAAATGTAGTTTACTGGTTAACATAGAGATTATTCACGGAGGATATTTTTTACATAACAGTTTAAATGTACTTTTAGTGGTTAACATAGAGATTATTCACGGAGGATATTTTTTACATAACAGTTTAAATGTACTTTTAGTGGTTAACATAGAGATCATTCAACGGAGGATATATGTGTTATCCAGAAGTTTTAATATGGTTTTAGTGGTTAACATAGAGATTATTCAACGGAGGATATATGTGTTATCCAGAAGTTTTAATATGGTTTTAGTGGTTAACATAGAGATTATTCAACGGAGGATATATGTGTTATCCAGAAGTTTTAATATGGTTTTAGTGGTTGACGTAGAGAACATTCCATGAATGATGTTTATGTTATCTTACAGTTTAATGTAGTTTTAGTGGTTAACATAAAGATTATTAAATGGATGAAATTTTTGTTATCTTATAGTTTAAATATAGTTTTAATGGTTAACACTGTAACAAACTTATTATTATATATTAATTTTAATATCAACGTTTGTTTAGATTAAGTTTATATTTTAAAACATACATAGTTTATACTGTTAAATATGTATTGCAAAACTCCCGCCTATTCCCAAAGTTGTAGAAGATTCGCGAGAGTAAGAATCAACAATATATGTATGTACGTAAACGCTTAAATTTGTATTGTTACGTAATCTGAATTTTCTAGAAAGCCTCCACACGCCTATAAATATAACCAAAGCGACGAACCAAAAAAGAAGAGTGTCAATTATTAGTTTGCTATAGTCAGCAATAATGAACTTCGGAAGCTATAACTGTGATTGTTATAAGGTTTATCAATCGGAACACTTCAGATATTTGACCAGGAACCTTTACAAAGTTCGAACATTACAAATCATTTAAATTCATTGGATTCTCATCGGACATTAGTATTTTTACGAAACATTATATAAATTCATCGTGGAAAACTCGGCGTGTGTGGCTAGTAAATAACGAAGGACAAAGCTAGCAAGCTCCCTGTCAAGTGAATTATACCTACGTCAACTCGTAATCAACTCGCTCATCGTGAACCCTCGATAAGATATCGAAGAAGTTCCAGACTATAAAGAAAACTTTATATTGCTTGTGAATTTGGGAACTTTTGTTTATAAATCATTGTTTGTAATAACTTTTATTGTGAATTGCATGGTTGTGTATATATTAAAACGTATTTGTGTTAAAAAAGAAAACTGTGTGTATCAATCTTGTTGGCAAATATCATAAATATTATCCATGGAACATTCAATATGGTTACCACTAAAACTACATTTTCACTGTAAGGTATAGAAACATCCTACGTGAAATATTCTTTGTGTTAACCGTTAAAAACTATATTTAAACTGTTAGATAAAAACTTCATCCGTAGAATTATCTCTATGATAAACACTAAACCTACATTTAAACAAAAATATCCTCCGTGGAATGTTCTCTATGTTAACCACTAATACTATATTTCAAC
This sequence comes from Limulus polyphemus, assembly GCF_000517525.1. Lineage (NCBI taxonomy): Eukaryota > Metazoa > Arthropoda > Merostomata > Xiphosura > Limulidae > Limulus > Limulus polyphemus. Next base: position 48,293 of record NW_013672334.1, read on the forward strand.
TGTGAGATAAAAATATCAACCGTAGAATGATCTCTATGTTAACCATTAAAACTACATTTGAACCGTAAGGTAACAAAAATATTATCCATAGAATGTTCTATATGGTACCCACTAAAACTACATTTCACTTATAAGATAACAAAAATATCATCTGTGAAATGTTGGTTATATTAATTAATAAAACTATATTTAAAATGTAAGATAACAAAGTCATCCTCCGTTAGATGTTCTCTATGTTAACCACTAAATCTACTTTTAAACCGTAAGGTAACAAAAATATTCTCCATGGAATATTCTATATGGTAACCATTAAAGCTACATTTTCTCTGTAAGATATAGAAACATCCCACTTGTAATGTTTTCTGTGTTATTACATTACGTAGTAGAATTTCAAATGGTCTGAAACCGAGTTAACTGATAATTTAAATTTAGTAATTAAATTGTACTTTGGATTTAGCAGTTAAGTAAAAGCCGATATATAGTCAGTTTTTATCTTATGGGTTAAATGTAGTTTTAGTGGTTAACATAGAGAATATTTCACGGATGATGTTTTTGTTATCTTACAGTTTAAATGTAGGTTTTCTGTTTATCATTGAGATAATTCTACTGGTAGATTTTTTTTATCCTATGGTTAAATGTACTTTTAGTGGTTAACATAGAGATCATTCTATGGTGGATGTTTTTTATCTTATAGTTTAAATGTAGTTTTAGTGGTTAAGATAGAGATCATTGTACGGAGGATACTTTTATTTACTTGTAGTTTTAGTGGCTAACATTCAGAACATTTCACGGAGGATGTTATTGTTATCTTACAGTTTAATGTAGATTTAGTGGTTAAGATAGAGATCATTATAAGGAGGATGCTTTTATTTACTTGTAGTTTTAGTGGCTAACATTCAGAACATTTCACGGAGGATGTTATTGTTATCTCACAGTTTAGATGAAATTTTAATGGTTAACACTTGATGTGGGATATTTTTGTTATTTTACATAATAATTGTAGTTTTAGTAGTTAACATGCAGGTAAAATTGAAACATATTATATGTATTATATTATTATTGCAGGTGAAATTAAAACATAACATCGGATTAAACTTAATTAGATTAGTCTTAGTAATGCATATCTGTTTTAACGCGGGAACACAATAACTAAAAATAATTGTTAATTATAAACGCTTCGAGGAGCTCAACTGAATTTTTAACGGCTTTTCTCACATACTTAAAGAGCCAGGAAAATTGTGACAGTTACACAACAGTTTCAGCTTTTGTTTTTATATATTACTACCATTACACATTTTGTTCTTACAGAACCCCTGAAACCAGTCCGCGGAATCCAAGTTGAGAAACCCTGCCTTAACACAAACACACAGCCAACCCTCATGAGTTTTCGAAATAAGGTATACATGCCTATCCTACACCTCCCAACCTACATTCTGGAATAGTTTTTATTATATCACACTGTTAAATATTATTACATCAAAGAACACTGGCTTTAACTTCCCTTTGACCTACTTTTAATAAAGCCATAGCAGTGGACTTTTCATGAAACTGAATAACTCAGATGGTTTGTAGATAGTGTTTAGTTTATAAGAACAAGCTTCTAACATTGTTTTTGCACTATGTCACGTGTTTAGGATAAATAACAAGGAGTGTCTGACTACTTCTGAGTCTGATACAGGCAGCATAGAGAGAGGGATATATGGCTACGACTGAGTCTGATACAGACAGCGTAAAGAGAAGTATATGTCTGAGTCTGATACAGGCAGCGTAAAGAGAAGTATATGGCTACGTCTGAGTCTGATACAGACAGCGTAAAGAGAAGTATATGTCTGAGTCTGATACAGGCAGCGTAAAGAGAAGTATATGGCTACGTCTGAGTCTGATACAGACAGCGTAAAGAGAAGTATATGGCTACGTCTGAGTCTGAAATAGGCAACACAACGAGTAGTATACGACTACGTCTGAGTCTGATACAGGCAACACAACGAGTAGTATACGATTACGTCTGACTCTGGCACTGACAGTACATCGAAGAGTATGCGACAAAATTTCAGTCTAAAACGGACAATAACAAATTTGGGCAAAACAAACGATATTATACCAGTTAGTTAATACAAAACAGACGATATTATACCAGTTAGTTAATACAAAACAGACGATATTATACCAGTTGTTAGTACAAAACAGACGATATTATACCAGTTAGTTAGTACAAAACAGACGATATTATACCAGTTAGTTAGTACAAAACAGAAGATATTAT
>NW_013672335.1:0-5335 GCF_000517525.1 Limulus polyphemus
AGTACTGTAGGATGTACACATTTTCTGTAGACCTAGAATATATGTGTATAGATATGTTGTTAGATATTACAGTACTGTAGGATGTACACATTTTCTGTAGACCTAGAATATATGTGTATAGATATGTTACTAGATATTACAGTACTGTAGGATGTACACATTTTCTGTAGACCTAGAATATATGTGTATAGATATGTTACTGGATATTACAGTACTGTAGGATGTACACATTTTCTGTAGACCTAGAATATATGTGTACAGATATGTTACTGGATATTACAGTACTGTAGGATGTACACATTTTCAGTAGACTAGGATGTATACATTTTCAGTAGGCATAGAATATATGTGTATAGATATGTTGTTAGAAAATGTATACATCCTACAGTACTGTAATATCTGTCTGCTAGTGTGTACGACCATATAATGAGAACAGTGAAATTGCTCTAAATACTGTAAGGATTCTATTCATGGACATGGCCCTGTAAAATGGTAGAGTCAGTGTTTCAATTCGGTGTGTACGCATTACTGTTAAAGCCCTAATTTCATGAATAATTCGCATTTGAACATCTGTTATATATAGTAAAGAGGGGAGGAAGAGGTCTGATTGAACTTGACCCTCTCAGGTCGAGCACAATGACCAAATACCTATACGGTGACGCATCAGACTTGACGCTGTAATGTTGTGGTTAATGAATCGAATCAAAAACATGGCCAACTAGGAAGATGTTCACAAGAAGTCTTGGATCTTCGAGCCATGAAAACATATTTTTAGGTCGTATGCACAGTGCTGACTTAAATCAAGTTGTGTTTATAAAATATATTTTCGTTATTGAATCGTATGATGTAGTACTTTTATTCTGGTTTGTAGAAAATGTTAATAAAGGTTTTAATTGTGCCAATGATACTATTGTTCAACATTTGGGAGGGAAAATAGGGTTCAGGTAAATGTCAAGAGAGGGCGCAAGCATACAGGCATTAAATTATAAAAAAGTTGTATTTTAGCGTAAAACTACACAATGGATTATAAGTCTTTTATTGTAATTAAATAAAAATGAGGTTTTATAAGGTAGATTTAGGTCTTAAGACTTTTTAAAATACATATAATGTTTTCAGTGACCTTTCAAGGGGTCAACAAGAAAGGAAGTGTTTTTAAGTTCATATACTATCGGCTTTATTTTCAGTGTATCCTATATTATTTCACGTTGTATTATGGTGAATTTGTTTGTTCGCGAACTGTTCCCACAGTTTTGGAGCTAGCAGTACCAAACTTAGAGGCAAACTCGAGGTGGGTCAAGAAGTATCCTTTATCTATATGGGGTAGCCTCCTTCCAAAGGGGGCTAAAACGCCCTCGATAACTACCTTTTTTGTTATTTTCAGATTCTTTAAATAAAAAAAAAATCATCATTTGCAGTATAAAATGAAGGATGAATTTTTAAAGGTTTGCTGTTTAAAAGTTAAAAATCCCGGTTTTCTAAACACCTAAAATTTAGTTTTACTTATTAATGCAGATTATTTTGTTAAACTTCAATTTGACCACTCATTTCGTTTGAAGTTATGAATTTGAAGAAATTAAAATTTTTGCTGAATTAAAACTAACAGCGTAATCGTTTTCACCTCATAAGATTATGGTGAATATTTTGGTTGTTTGAAGTCATGCACAAACAAACAATGGGCTATCTGTGCTCTGCCCACCGCGGGTATCGAAACCCGGTTTCTAGCGTTGTATGTCCGCAGACATGCCGCTGTGATACTGGGGGCTTGTCGAATGTAACCGAGTTCTATCTGATGTGCAGAAAACATTGCGACCTTTTCTTGAGATTTTGAAAATCATTATAAATTAGTTAGATATAACTTCGAATGACGTCAACTGTTCTTGAAGATACAAAGCTCATTAAACTTAAATATTCTTGTTTTATTTTAGCCCTTCAGAGTTCTCTGTTTTTAGTAGATGTCGCCTACGTGTTTACTTGAAAGAGCTTAAGTGTACATAACATGTTCTAACTGAAATATTTTATACGAAATTTTATATAAAGTAGGCGTAGTTATATTTCCGCTTCTACAAGCTTAAAAATAAAGAATCCAAAATAAACACATTTACAGTCAAGAGGGGGTTTCTTTTGAAGGTAATGAAAAAATAAAATCAGTTGAATGACTCGTGTTCAATGCATATGCTAACACAGAACTTATATTAGCTCGTGTTTTTTATTGTTGCTATAGCAACCAGGACTGAAAATGATTTGAGCCTTAAAACCAATTTAAAGCCTTAAGTCACTCTCATTATTAATAAAATTTCCAAGAAAGTATTGATTTTATGTTTATTTTTGCATAGAGAGTGAATTCTACGATTGTTATTGTATTTTTAAGATTGTCTTTCTCCGCGGTGAACAGAACACATGTAGATAACAGTTTGGAGACGGCTTGAATTGGTAATAAAGAAAACTTTATTATAAACTTACAACGTTTCGACAAGATTATGTCATCATCAAGTAACCTATTAGGTAGATTTGGGCTAACAAACAACAAACACTTGTCTTACTTGAAATAATTCTGAGAAAACGTTTGAAAATCATGGATGCTGGTCCTGCAAGGTAATGAAATCTAAAATATATAAATACGTGCAAATGTAACGTTAAAAATAAAAAGGAATCTGATTCACAAATATAACACTGCTTATGTTATTATTATTTATTTCTTTAGTGTAAAAAACTACAAAATGGATTATCCGCGCTTTATCCACAGCGGGGAACCAAACCCCAGATTTTAGCATTGGAAGCCTGGAAACTTACCACTGACTCATCAGAATCCAACATAACCAACCTTTTAATTCACTTTGTGAAAGCATAGCCAGTACTACTAATGACCAAAGTGCGTAGTACATTTCTGTGGCAATGGGCCGTCAACCATCAACCCTTTGGTTCATTGTCCAGGCACGCTAACCACTTGTCCACGTTAGGCCTCATTCTAAGAGTAACGTTCAAATCCCACTATTCGGTCTGACAAGACTAGCCTAAATGCTGGCAGTGGATGCTGTTGACTAAATGGCTATCCTCAGTTCAAAACTGGGACGACTAAGGTCAGATAGCCTTAATGCGCGCGATTTGTATATAAATAGTGATGTTTATGTGTATGCATTGTTGTGTACAACATAAACTGAAGAACCAGTTGCCTAGAAGTAATTTTTTTTATGCAAATAATTAAATATAGTACAGAAAGGATTTGAGGTAGGTAATATATATATATTTATTTAAAAAGGCTGATTTCCACCAAAATGCATTGCTTATAATTCATAACATTACTAACGTCATCATAACTGACCATAAAAATATTTTTAAGCCTATAATAACAACTAAAACATTTATGTGTTCTTGGGCATGCATCGTACATCCAGTATTTATGTCACTGATAGATTTTTATTTTGCGCAAAGCTACACGAGGGCTATCTGCGCTTGCCGTCCCTAATTTAGCAGTGTAAGGCTAGAGGGAAGGCAGCTAGTCATCACCACCCACCGCCAACTCTTGGGATACTCTCTTACCAACGAATAGTGGGATTGACCGTCACTTATAACGGCTGAAAGGGCGAGCATGTTTGGTGGGACGGGGAGTTGAGCTCCCTAACCACCTCGCTATGTCGGGCCGGTCACTGATAAAACTAAAAGACTACAGTTACATTTGCACTTTGCCTTTACTTGCCTCAGTTTTTTCTGTCAGCTTGTTAAAGGTATTGATCGTAAAGTCTGTAGTAAAACTAACACAGTATTTAATCATGATTAAACATTAAGCACTGATTGCTCGAGATACATTTGCTCATTTTGAATTATTAAATAAACTTTATTTCTACTTAAGGGTTATTTATATAGAAGACATTAAAAAAGTTTTTACTTCTTTCGTAATACTTTCTTAACATACTATTATTATGAGTGCAGATAAATCAAGTTTTTTGTAATTTTAATTCTTTTTTTTACAAGTTTTGATTAAAGAAGGTTTCTCAGTTTCATTATTTAAGTATTTGGCATCCCATCTCATGCTTAGTAATAGCTTGAGTAATCTGTATATTATTAAGTAATTAATTAATATAGTAAGCAGTTACCGTTTTCGTGTCACGCTCCTTTTTTGGTAATAGAATACAATTTACATCGTCGCTTAACAACAAAACTATCAACTGATATTGTTGTAAGGCCATCTGTTGTGCTTATGTTGAATGCCTAATATACATATTGATTTGTTAGAAAGGTTTGTTTTTTATTATTTATTTTTGATAATTTCCATTGTATAACATCAAAATAGTTTAATTCAGAAATTATTTAGATTTAGAATTGATATTTTTTCTTTCATGAGAAGTTTTATGCGTTTGGGCCTAGGGTAAGTTATTGCACACTAACGTCTTTACTTTAGGCTTAATTACAAAACAAGTAGTACTTTAGGCTCCCTTATCGCATTGTGATAAGTAAAATATAAATTTATTTATATGTTTTCAGTTGTTTAATGAACATCTAAGTTTTTGACATTGAGTTGTAGACAAAAACAAAGTAAAAATAACCAAGGATTTCAATGAAGTAGTGTTTCAGCTAAGCCTTACGTTACGTTTATGTATTAGGCCTAATGCTTAAATTAGACTACAAATAAACCTACTATTACTAACGTTAAGAATCGGGTAATATTTAGTTACATGTGTATAAGTGTGAACGCATAGTATTTAAATTACGCAGTTAAAGAAATTAATATTTCTTTAATATTTACATAATTTATTACAACATATGAAAAGTTACAACATGAATAGAAAAATAAGAATGTAAAAACATTTAAAAATGTATTATGCAGCAATAACTGAAATGCTGAAAAGTTTTCCAATTCTTTGAGGACGATTTTTTTTAACATTAGAAATAACATGTAAACATTGCTAATGGTGTGTATAAAGAAATATTATGAAACCATAATATGATTTTTAATGTGAATAAAATTGTTATTAGTTATTTTATAGCAATATTTACAGGGTTTTCATAACACCCGTCATTTTTGACGGGCTATACACTAGTATTATATATACATCTCTCATTTTCGCGTTATTATTATTAGCTTTTGGTACGCCTATTCTGCAGTCTTTGTCACATCATTGTCCGTAGTACTTTACTAGAATAATCTGGCAGTTATTATTATTATTATCATTGTTTTTATATTCATTAAAGATGACGTTTAAAATAATGTAACGTATATATATATATATTCAAGGCCTACTGTTCCGTATTTATTTTTTCTCTTTATTTGGTCGTACACACTAGCAGACAGTTCCGTATTAAATATTTCTCTTTATTTGGTCGTACACACTAGCAGACA
>NW_013672335.1:6082-12795 GCF_000517525.1 Limulus polyphemus
ATCTATATATATATGTGTATTCAAGGCCTACTGAAAATGTATACATCCTACAGTACTGTAATATCTAGCAACATATCTATCTATATATATATATGTGTATTCAAGGCCTACTGAAAATGTATACATCCTACAGTACTGTAATATCTAGCAACATATCTATCTATCTATATATATGTGTATTCTAAGGTCTACAGAAAATGTATACATCCTACAGTACTGTAATATCTAGCAACATATCTGTACACATATATTCTATGCCTACTGAAAATGTATACATCCTACAGTACTGTAATATCAGTAACATATCTGTACACATATATTCTAGGTCTACAGAAAATGTATACATCCTACAATACTGTAATATCCAGTAATACATCTATATATATGTCTCCCGGTGGGACAGCGGCAAGTCTTCGGATTTACAATGCTAAAATCAGGGGTTCGATTCCCTTCGGTGGACACAGCAGATAGTCCAATGTGGCTTTGCTCTAAGAAAACACTCACATCTCTATACACATATATTCTAGGCCTACTTAAAATGTATACATCTTGTAACACTGACATTTCATATTTTCTACTTATCAAATAAAGCAGTACGTACGGAAAAACGGCAGTTACAAGTAAAAACTCGTGAAAAGTTAAAAAAAAACTACTAAAAGCTGTAAAGCTTTTCTTTCTTGCATTTTATCGAAAGTTAAGCCTTAATCATTTGCCTGTTAACGCAAATAACGTGGAGTTCAATAAATTCATTTTTTTTTAAAGGTGCAAATAGACCAGGACGTGGTTTGCATTATATGGTGTGTCAAGGTCGTCGCAAGAATGAGGCCGAACATTTTGACGCGTAAACAAAGCGGATTCTCTTCATTAATGCTACCCCTAACTACAAGCATTTCTTATGTCATCAGGCGGTTAAATATAGAGATCCACACACACACACATACAACATATCAAGCCTCACTCCTTTCGAAGGTAAGGTTTAATAGTGAACTTGTGTCTTTAAGAGGGAAATAAGTGGGATAACTACAGCCCTATGGGTAATAATAGAAGCTTTTTAGGCCTATATTATAATTAACAACCAGCTCTATACTTTAGTTTACATCTGACTGTATATATTTACAATACCTAGGACTTAAAAGCAGGATAAAGTACAAACATAGGAAAAGGTCACTGCTTATGTAGATAAGGGTAAGGGTGTAGATTTGATGTATCTGGATTTTCAGAAAGCATTTGACAAGTTGCCACATAAAAGGCTTGTAAAAAAAATTATAGATTTGGGAAATTAATTAGCTAATTGGATAGAAGAGTGGCTAGATGGAAAAAAGCAGAGGGTTTTTATAAATGGATTTCAGTCATACTGGATTAATGTCACAAGTGGGGTACCTCAGGGCTCAATCTTAGGACCTTAGGTCTTTTTGATTTAGCTCAATGACATAGATGAAGAAACTTCAAGGAAGGGTCAATAAATTACTTAAGTTTGTTGTTGATATTAAGGTCTTGGGTGTTTCTAGCTGTTAAGATAATGCTGCTGCCTTACTAAAGGATTTAGATCATTTGGTGAGTTGGGTGAATAAATGGCAGATGGGTGTTGATTATAATAAATGCAAGATAATGCATGTGGGTTATTATAATTTGAATTATAGCTTGTATGGAAATAACCTTAACAGTATATTAACCTTAATACTGTCAAATACTTTCTGAAAATCCAGATACAACAAATCTACACCCTCACCCTCATCTACATAAGCAATAACCTTTCCAAAGAATGTCAAAAGATTTGTAAGATAAGATTTTCCCTTGTTGACTATCCAATAAAGCCATAGAAAAACCATCTATAGCCATCCGAGAGAAACTAGTGGGTAAGTTGTTTAGATTATAAATACTCCGTGAAAGTAAATATGTGTTTTCACAAACTGGTTTAAACAGGATCACACGCAATTCTTAAAGTTTTTCAGGACTCTTCTAGAGGCATCCTGTTGTTGATAGGTGAAAGTCTGAGGTCGCACTAAACGAAACTCGGTTCTATACTAGGGACACGTCCACCTAACTTTGGTAAAGGGGGGGGGGATTGTAAGGATGAATTGGTGAGAGAACGAAGCGAGAAAATTATTTGCTACAAAAATATTCAAAGTGAGAAGGCACGTGCTCTATCTGTTTCCCTGATTAGGCGCTTGTGAAGTGTAGGGACAGGAGTAAATGAAGCACAAGAGAAAAAGTACCTCATATACTGGTTGTTTGTGTAGTAATTAAAAAGTATAACTAGATTTTATTTAAACACTAATTTATTATTTACTTTCACATACAATATACGTAATCACTTTTTGTCTCTATTTTACGAATTGGTAATTGATAATTGAATGGCAGTTACTTTTTAATGAGTTAACGATAGTTTAGGGATTCTTACAATCTTGTTAAATAACGTTTCATTCCAGCTAAAGACTTCATAATTCATTATAAAATCTACACGGTCTTGAAAGCCACTGATATAGTTTAGCCCGTTAAACGTATTACGATGTTAAATCTTTCATTGCAGCATGTTCATGATAATTTTATTTTATTGGTCTGCTGATATAGAATGGCTTTGATTACATTACATTTTTACGATTTTAAAGATAAACTGTACATTACGTCATGAAATTAGACCATTTTTTATGTTACGCTGAAACATCCCATATATACGCTATAGATGGCGCTCGCTTCGAGTTTAATTTATTTTTGTTAATTCAGGTATTAGCAGTTGAACCTTACTCTGTTCTATGGAAAAACTTAATCGTTGACTATAAATGATTATATCTGTTTGCTAAAATTTTCATCTTCTTGATGGGGGGGGGGGGGGTGTTATTGTAATATATAAGTCATACTGTATTACATTGTACGACAAGTAACCCAGTCTATCTTCGAAGGTTCTATCATACATAATGGCTGGAGACGGCTTGAATGGGTAATGAAGAAAAACGTTGTACATTTGCTGTTATATTAAAGTTTTTCTTCATTACCCATTCAAGCCGTCTCCAGCCATTATTAGTATCAAAGTGGGTTCCTCGTCACCGAATTCTATCATACATGTTTTGTTCCTAAAGCGTTCTGGTGGTAACTGCATTTCAAGACTTTGGCACGACCAGAGGTCACAAAGCTCAGATAAATCAAAGATCAGTTAGACGTATGTCATGTGCACAGTTTGAGCATCAGTTTGTTACCAACAGGATATAACTGTAAATTATTAATAATAGAAGTCTACCTAAATAGATCATAACGAAAAAATGAGTATAGCTTATTTAATATACTGTTTTTACGCTTTTAAGTAAAAAAGACTAGAATGGATTATTTCATCAGTTGAGTACCCTTACTGTTAACGATATTTTCAGTCTTTTGTAGAAACGTTTTAATAATAGGCTGTACATCAATCCGTACGTATATATTTGTGTGTTTGAATATGCGCAAAGCTACACGAGGGCCATCTGCGCTAGCCGTCCCTAATTTAGCTGTGAAAGACTAGATAGGAGGCAGCTAGTCATCACCATCCACCGCCAACTCTTTGGCTTCTCTTTTACCAGTGAAAATGGGATTGACCGTCACATAATAACGCCCCCACAGCTGAAAGGGCGAACCCGTGACCTTCAGATTGCGAGATGGAAGCGCTTGTATATGTATATACACATAGTTATAATAACATTTGTTCATATCAGTAATCATACTTTTAAATTAGTTTTTATTACACCTCAAGATTCTAACTTTGTATAAATACGACCTAATTATTTAAAAGAATTGTTATAGATTATTTTAAATTGACATCTTTCTCTGATCACAAGAATATCGAGCTGTTTTTGTTTATCTTAAATTTTCATTGGTTCGAATATACTTGCCTCATTTTAAAGAAACCCGCCAAGTTAAATATGTGTTATTTGTACCACCTTAGAAAAAAAAACAAAAAATTTGCAATGATCCTGTGGCATGAAACATTCTCAGTACCAAAATAACATCGGCGTATTTTCTTGGATAGAAATATAGACTGGAAACGTAAGAAGGGCACGAAATTACTACAACATTAGATTTCCTAAACTTGAAATAGTCAGAGTAGACACAGTTGAATTTTTTTTTTTATTCTTTGCAAAGTATGCATTAAAAATACGATACATTTACGTGTCCCGGATTCTGAATTTTTAAGTTAAATCCGTTTACTTGTCTAGCACCTGGTGGTTAGATCCGATACTTGTCTAGCACCTGGTGGTTAGATCCGATTATACACAATATCTTTCTATAATTTTTCAATGGTAATTGAAGGATAGAAACCATTTTTAATGAAGACGACAAACAACTTCAGATAAATGTTTGTTTGTTTATCCTTCCCGACTTTTTTTAAGTATCTATGATCGTTATAACCTGAAGCTGATAGCTGTTATCAGTACTGAAACAAACCTATTAGTAACTCGAAAGTAATCTATGGCTTGGAAGGATTTCACTTAATTAAGAAAACACTTATTTTAATATTTTAACTTCTATTCCTTGTTAGTCAAACAAGAGAGGAAACTGAGAAAGAACGAAAGCAAAAGTGAGTTCTTTACTAATTTATTTTGGAAAAACCTAGAAGAGGATGTTCAACCAACAAACAGACGTTTGTTTTTCCGGGTTGGCACGTGGTTTAAAAGGATACCACCGGGAAATCCCGATTAATTTGTTCTACTCAATACGCAGGTCGTATAGTATCTTTTGTCCGCGATGTATCCGTCTCTTCAGAGTTTGAGTAATTCGGGGAATTTAGAGGATACGGATGTTTGTATTAATAAACTTTAATTTGTTTTTATCATCTGTAAGTTTTATTTTACTGATATTACGCTCACTTTCCTCCGAGTAAAAATGAACTGCCGAATGCTAAGAATATCAGTACTTAACTAACACTAATCTTTCACAACTATTGAAAAATATATATATATAGAGATATAAGCTGCCGGTATGTAAGGTGGAAATCAGAGCGCGTGGTTAGCTCGTGATGTCTTCAAATAACAACAGATACATGTTTTTCAGATTCATTCTTCCTGTTAAGAGAACTTAGAATATTTAGAAGGGAATTATTAGTACAAAACAGTTCATATGCTTCTAATCTGAGCTGGGCGAATTGTTAGAGTGGCCGCTCTGACAGTCTTGGTTCGAGTCCTCAACGTGTACAATTTTCAGTCTTAGTTAAAGAAAGCCTTTAACCTCAACAACTTTAACAAGCCGGAGATAGCGATAAAATAATTTCAGTGATGTCAACATCTTTTAAAAGCTGATCTGTGTCGTCATTCAACAAGTAACGTTTGGATAAGATAAGAAAGTAAAGGATGTTTATATATGCTGAATATAAAATGACTGCATTCTGTTTAAGCTAACTAACTTTTGACTAAAAACTAAATATCATCCAATAATGTTGGACAGTTTAAAACTATTACTGGTTAGTCAGTACCAGGTATCCGTGTTAATATTGTGTAGGTCAGATGTAATGTAAGGTTTTCAAGCTCATAAAGAATATATAATAATAGTACATTAACATAAAAAAACACTAACAATTGAAGAACTAACAAAAAATAAAAACGAGTAGTTTCGACAGATCAAGCTTCACATTCTCAAACGATGGGACAAAACTGTTCCCATATCACTGTGTCCACTATGTCTTGTACTTTCAGGTTTAAACAGGCCAAGAATGGTCAACGACATCTAATTGTAAAACACTAATTCTAAATATGGTAGAGTTCAAATGTTATTCCATTATTGAGTATGCTTTCTCTGTTTTTTAAAAGATTTCTATCAATTCACCTGTGTTGCATTAATGTTGGAATCAGCTCAGCAATTGACTGATCAGAGCCCCCTAGTGGCTCAGCGGTAAATGTGTGGACTTATAATGATCGGGTTTAGATACTCGTGGTAGGCACAGAACAGATAGCCAATTATGTAGCTTTGTGCTTAACAACAAACAAAGACTGATCAAAATAAATATTGTGATTTTTGTGAACGTGTATCATGCGACGACAGTAACATTCACGAGATCATTTTCTTTTACCATTATAAGCACGGTGAAAAGACTAAGGAACTTATTAAATACCGTTCTTGTAGTGGGATTTTATCTTTGTTAAAATTTAGATGAAAATTTATTCACTGATTTAATTTAAGTTTTATTCCGTTTTTAAACTATAACAATTTTGTTTGATATTTGTCGTATGTTGAACACTTGTTCCAATAAAAGAAAAAAAAAGCGATCTTGATGAATTGAACTTCCTCAAAAATGTTGCTGTTTCTCGAAGATTTAAACCGAATTTAATAATTAATTAGTTCAACAAAATAAAAACACGTAATAATAAAGGTGAATCAAGTGACTGCAGAGAGATTAAGAGATGGTCCTTATATAACGATATCCCCCCTTTATTATAATCTAAAATAAGCACTGTTTTAAAACGGGGAGAAATTATAAGCCAAGGAACAAACTTTCAAATAAACTTAACAAACGGAAAGATAAGACAGAAGCCCGCTACAGATAGGGTATTTATTTCATTCCTTGTCGTTGTACTCGTACTTGTATAGGTCACATACAAAGATACTTCAGTTAAGAGTAACGGAACGCAAAGGAAGTTGAAAATTATTAGGTCGTCAAGAAATTAATGTCGCTTTTTGGAACACTTTCATTAACCCCTTCCCCCCCAAAAAAAAACGTACATCTCGTATAATAGGTCATCAACAACCTGATT
>NW_013672335.1:13342-16064 GCF_000517525.1 Limulus polyphemus
ACCTCGAGATACTATTGTTGGAAAACATAGTTATTTAAAGAAATAATAAATCTATTTTATAATAAACAAAATTAACCATATTCGTGTACTTGTTAATATATATATATAAAATAACAAAAAAGTTGAAATTGCTGTTAGAATTACGAGAGTTGATTTATATTGTCCCCTTGCCAACCCTAGCAAGTACATGGACGAAAAATAGTTCGTTAAGCGATATACACGCTGTACAACATGTACACCCCTTTAATGAAATAGATTTATCAAACGAATCTAGTCTGTAGATATGAATGGAATGTCAGTTCGTGACCAAAGTCCATCACTTTGATTAAGAAATCTTTCCTACTATGGCGTTGAAGATAACGTAGACAGTGACACTGTATCCAAGTCGTAGGCTGAGACTTAAAAGTACTACGTTCATAAATGTGACCTTTGTCAAAGTTCAGTTAAAATATAAGCAGAGAACTTGATGGGTGAAAGATACAGTCAAAAGTTTATGCACGAGATTTTAAGCCAGCATTTTTATGTATTAATGCATTACCAACTTATTTCTTCCTAACTCGTAATTCTGATGAAATGCACTGCAACTTTATCGAGGTCAGAGTTAGGCTTAGAGCTGACGTCTGTTTGTAGTTAACATGTAATTTATAAAATATTTCTTGTTAGATTTAATTATAACTAATATTGTTTGCAGAGGCAAATGAAATAAACTCCATATTTTCTGCGAGGTTTGATACGGTAACTAACTAGTTGTTAGTAAACATCATAGCCACCAACACATTCACAGTGCGATTTTCAAAGCTTTTTACTCCCTAGTGGCTCAGCAGCAAGTCTGAAGGCTCACACCACTAAAAATCGGGTATCGGTACTCTTGTTGGGCAGAGCATAGATAGCCCATTATGTAGCTTTGAGTTTAACAATAAATAAACAAAGCCTTTTAATCCAGAACAAAAGTAGGCCTAATTCTAATCGTCTTCTTGCGATCTTACATGGGGTCGTGACGCACAGGTCGGGAACTTCTGAGCTACACCAATTAAAAAAAATTTTTGAAAGTATGGTTAAAATTGGTGGCTGTACTATCATTAGTATAAGATGGAATGCGATTGCTTTATGCATCGTTAATATTATCATATTCAGTTTTAATTTAAAATGTGTACGCGGAGAAAGACACTAACATTAAGAAGCATAATTTCTATGTATTTTCCTAATGAAATGGTTAGATTATTTACCCGTATGGAGAATGTTTGAAAGATCAAAAGCCAACACATATTATGCTAAACACAATCAGCATGCAAGGCTAATGTTACGGGGCATGAATCCAGAAAATTAGAAGCAATTTTGTATGAAATATAGCTGAAATAATTGTATGGTTGTTCACATAAAATTCACAAACATCCAAAATACTACAAGCAGCTACGCCATTACTACACAAGCATATTTTTTTACATCACAAAAATAGGGGGTAGACCGAACCCACTCCCTCCCCTGCGTGATATAGATAATAATTTGACAAGTCAATTTACACTTTGATATTATATTTCTATACACACACACACAAATATATATATATATATATATATGTGTGTGTGTGTGTGTGTGTGTGTGTGTGTAGAGAGAGAGAGAAAGAAACAAAAGCCGGGGAGACAGTTATGTAATAATCAAGATCAGGTCTTATTCATGAACATTAGAAGTGACACAAATTGTAGTGCAGCATATATGTATATAGATATATACATATAAAGATAGAGAGAAAGAAACAAAAGCCGGGGAGACAGTTATGTAATAATCAAGATCAGGTCTTATTCATGAACATTAGAAGTGACACAAATTGTAGTGCAGCATATATGTATATAGATATATACATATAAAGATAGAGAGAAAGAAACAAAAGCCTGGGAGACAGTTATGTGATAATGTATATATATATAAAGAGAGAGAGCTCCGTAAAACTACTTATTATATTCTCCATTTCCTTTCTCTCGCCTGTTTTCTGCTTATAGTTGTAATATTATTATATAGAAAACACGTAACGTCGATAACGGAACAGAAATAAATCCAAGCCATGTTTTTATTATTTTCGTCTACAGATATGTTTCTATTTTTGTACTTCATACACAGCGGAAGTGTTATTATTATTTTGTTATTCTATTATTGCCATGACTCAACCAACAGTTGTGAGTCATTATATATATGTCGTGCTGGCTGGAGGGGTAATTATAACGTACGTTGTTTCTTAGCGCGTGGAGTAAGCAAGGACACGTCGAATTTCCTCGTTCACCTTTAGCAACTGTTAATCATTAGTCACCCTTTGAAAGTGTGACAAATTATCTACTAATTCTGTCGCATATATTTGGATATTTTTAATGGTTAACAAAGTAGAGCTTGAGACGCAGTTTCGAAAACTTTATACTGAAACTATTACTAACTTTTTTATTAAAACAAATTGTTTACAAACTTGCGCGGCTCCTGCATTGTACCGTATCACGTGCTGCTATACATAAAGGTAATACATACCATTTGCAACCAGTGTCTAACAATTGTGGACCATCCGCGAATAAACAATATTTAGATAAATTGTGTAATTAATTCGAGATCATTGCTGCGATAACATAACGGAGTTAACTTTAGAAAACAATAACTGTAAGTTAAGAAGTTAACTTTAGAAAACAATAACTGTAAGTTAAGAAGTTAACTTTAGAAAACAATAACTGTAAGTTAAGAAGTT
>NW_013672335.1:16989-17481 GCF_000517525.1 Limulus polyphemus
AAGTTAAGAAGTTATCTTTAGAAAATTACTGTAAGTTAAGAAGTTAACTTTAGAAAATTACTGTAAGTTAAGAAGTTAACTTTAGAAAACAATAACTGTAAGTTAAGAAGTTAACTTTAGAAAACAATAACTGTAAGTTAAGAAGTTAATTTTAGAAAACAATAACTGTAAGTTAAGAAGTTAACTTTAGAAAACAATAACTGTAAGTTAGGAAGTCAACTTTAGAAAACAATAACTGTAAGTTAAGGAGTCAACTTTAGAAAACAATAACTGTAAGTTAAGAAGTTAACTTTAGAAAACAATAACTGTAAGTTAAGAAGTTAACTTTAGAAAACAATAACTGTAAGTTAAGGAGTTAACTTTAGAAAACAATAACTGTAAGTTAAGAAGTTAACTTTAGAAAACAATAACTGTAAGTTAAGAAGTTAACTTTAGAAAACAATAACTGTAAGTTAAGAAGTTAACTTTAGAAAATTACTGTAAGTTAAGAAG
>NW_013672335.1:18412-23450 GCF_000517525.1 Limulus polyphemus
TACTAGCCGACCCTAGTTTAGTATTTCCGTCAGTTCCAAATTCTATTATTCTTAATTATCTAATCCTAGAGAAAACATTTAAAAGTCCTGATTTTTTTGCTGTTGTGAAGTAGATGTGGATTGGTTTGTTTTGAATTTCGCGCGAAGCTACACGAGGACTATCTGCGCTAGCCGTCCCTAATTTAGCAGTGAAAGACTAGAGGGAAGACAGCTAATCATCACCACACACCATCAACTCTTGGGTTATTCTTTTAACAACGAATAGTGGGATTGGTCGTAACATTATAACGCCCTCACGACTGAAATAACGGGCATATTTGGTGGTACGGGGATTCGGTGTGGAATAGCGAAAACCTGCTGACATAGGGTGTTTAGGATCATTTCTTACTTGACATTTTAAGGTGAATACAACTCTTAACAGTATCTACTCTTGTTTTAAAATATAATTCCGTCGGTTACTGATTTAATCATCCCGCCTCAAAGTAAAAATGAACATCGTCTATCAGAAGTAGAAATTTATTTGATAATACTTTCATTAAACCTGTTATAGGGAGTACATACAACATTCATTTATCAATTTACTGTTTCTTTTTTACTATCGGTGCTTTATCTTTATAACGCTTTCAGGCCTGTTGGTTTTTCAATATGTCGTCGGCTTTCTGCCTTTAAACCACAACTTACACTTTTATCAACCTCTTATCTGCTTTTAGATTCTATGCTTCATCTTTGTTATCATGTTTTTTTAAAAGAAGGAAATCTATACCAATATTTACCACGTAAAAAGTCGTGAATTGACAGTCACAATGCTGTTTGTTTCGTTATATCTACGTAGATGAATTAGTGAAAGCCTGTTTATTCGAGAGATATCAAATATCTGACAGTTAGTAGCTTATATATTTTAATATCGGTATACCCAGAAGTTACTTTTCTACCAGCTTCATTTATTCAATGTGGGCCTTTTTTTCGTGGCTAAAGAAAAGCATAAAGCAGCATTATGGTTAAAATATTACAGTGTCCGCTATTCCGTTTCATTATAGTTAAAACATTAAAGGAGTTAATCCGTTTATTTCATTATGATCTACATATAAAATAGTAGTTAATCTATTTCTTTCTCTACGGTTAAAAACAAAACGTTTAAACAGCACAAACAAATTCGTTTAGTATGATCAGATAATTAAAGAACAAAATTAATTCTCCCGCGGCCATAGCGTGCAACAAGAATTCTTGTTTATTCAACACGGGCAAAGCACGTGCTGTGTTAGTCGTGACCCGGTTTAAAGCGGTTCTTAGTTCAAGGACATTAAATGGGTTACAGCGAATGTTGGGATACTTTGGAAGATTCTCCTAATCTTCTGAAAGAAGTTCACTTTTTCATGCACATGACCATTGAACGGTAACGAAGATTGTACTTGTATTTTCGGTGAGATATTCCACTTTAAAAGTTCGATAGTAATTAGAGAGAATTTTATTCGGTGTCACACATCAAACCACAAAGCATAAGTTAAACCGTATTAAAAACAAAGTAATAAAAAATAACTGAAGTTCGATTAATTATCTAATGCAGCAGCAACAGGTTGGCCAACTATAGACTGCTTATTATGCGGTGTTGTATAAATTAACAAGGTAATGTGGGGCTCTCCTATGGCTTAGCGCTAAGTTTGGGGCTTATAACGCTTAGAATCGGGTTTCAGTACTCATGGGCACAGCACAGACAGTCCGTTATGTAGCTTTGCGCTTAACAACAAACAAAAGACAGTATGGTAAACCTCAGAGTAACCTCATATAAACCTGTCGCACAACACGGGAAAAATAATGTCCAAAAATGGGCACAGTAAGGCGTTTGATTACATTTATACTTGAAATCAAAAGTCATATAAAAACAAAATAATAATTAAATGTTTCCTCGTCTAGTTTAATGTAGTTAGATCAGGGTTAAAAATGTAATTCCAAAAATACCAAAATTTAATCGAATTTAGTGTTTAAACTTGTTGCAAAACAATTAATAATAACAAATTTAACATTTAAGCCGTGGCATAGCTCCTCGTTCTGAGTTTTTTTAAGTACAAACTTTTAGCTCATAGCCCCGTCATCTCTTGACCGATGTAAGATCTAATTACAGTTTTGGACTCAGGAGGTTGAATCCTTTTGATTGGTGTATTTGACCACGCCAAAGGTCTCATAGGTTAATTTACCCTAATCCTACCTAAAATAATTGCAATTGGAGGGTAGGCTGGTAGAGATCCTGATGAGTAATAAAATCGAATCGTGTATACGCGAGGTTCACGCTTGGTATTGCTGGCGCACAAAAATATAGCTAATAAAAGGGGGAAAATAAAAGTCTCATAGAGGGATTTACTCTAATCCTTGCTAAAATAATTTCAAATGCCGCGGCTATTGAAGATTCCTTCTTGTTGAAGACAGCTCTACTTCATGGATAGTCAGTAACTATATTCAAATATTATTGGTCTTTCAGCACCAAAATATACGTGTAGAACAGTGTTAGAAAACTGAATTACTTGAAGCATTCACATGGTGTCATAAAAAAAGTTGTTGAACTTATTCACTCGCACACAGCATACTTTAATATTCTAGTCTTTTGGGAAGTAATCTTGTAAAACGTAACTACGCCACTATCTTAAAAGCAACTTTGTTACTTTTGTAAACTGAGAAATGAAAAAGAAGAAAAAAAATGTAATTTACTTTAATTGAAAGGGACAGTTTCCTTTTCGAGATCGTGTATAGGCCTAACAATTTATAAGCTGGAAATTCTCGTTGACGTCACGTGCTAACAGGTGGTTATATCAGCAAGTGCTATTACTCTTGCTCGGGCCCGCCTTTCAAATTCCCAACGTTTGTGACGTGGCACTCTCAGTCTAACAAACGTAAGTAAACGGGATGAACGGCAGAAGTCACGTGACATTATTATGACAGAATATAAAGGAGCCCTCTTCCAATTCTCAGTATTGTAGAGAGAAGTCATAAGTGGTGGCGGTACGAAAATTTATTAATTGAGTTGGAAAATGCCTTGCGGAACAATGATAAATTCATCTCTATATTACGACAAGAGTAGGCCTGAGACTGGTGAACTAATGGCTGGAGTACTGGATATAATGCATTCCTCTCCTGCGAGCGTGACTCAGAAAGTATTTGTCCGTGTTTACCGAACTTCCAGCGAACATTTCGCCGTGATCTATCCCTTACGAGCCCTCACCACCGCTAGGAAACCACTGGGAAGCATTAATCTCCGGGCTTGTTCCGTTCATCAGCTATCGTCTGATCGCCGTAAGCTTCGGCTGGTGCCACGTGCTTGTGATGGCATCACTATCACTTTTCTCGTGCCCAGTTCTTCTGATGATGAGAGTGTATCCGCCTGGATGCAAGCTCTGACCAGGCAAGATGAAACTGTTGCGGTCAAGAAACGTATATTCGCACGTCAAGCTTTACTGCCTGTGTTGACCGAAGAAGATGACGATTACGGGGTTTGAACCGGCAGTTGGAATTATCGGGTCATGTAATATTAATACTTCAGGAACTTGATTTTAACCATGAACGGCTATCATTTACGGCCATGCAGTTGTACTTCTCAATAACCTTGGCCTACCCCAGCATCATGAGAGGTGATCACTTGGAGGTGTTGTAGCAGCATGTTATTTATGTACATGAACTTTTATATTTGGACACTTAAACTTATCTCGTGTACAGCATTTTAATATGTTTGACCTAATCCGTTTGTGTTTCTAAGTTACTTGCAATTGACAGCATCTAATTCTAAGTGTATATTATTTATTTCTGAATGTATTAGCAAAATTGCTTTATTAAATTTGGAACTAGATGTTTTAACAAAATATATTCGAGATTACTTGCAAGTGCTTCTGAAATTGTAAAATCTGAAACCCAACTTTACCATAGTAATCTATCTGTATAGTAGTAGTAATAGTAAAATAGATTTTGAATGTACAGATGAGTTGTATATTAAGACAAAGTTTTCTGCTGGCAGAAAAGTGTTTTGTAATCGGAAAATAAATGTATTTAGATTCCTTATTAGTTTTGTATATTTTTGTCAAGTCAAAATATTGCACTATTTTTAATATCGTAGGGATGATGGATGAATATCGGTCAAGTGTGTACTTTACCACGTTGCACAATCGTATGCAAGATATTGTAGACGACGCCATCTAATGAAATAAAACTAAAGTTAACATCCGTTTTCGAAGAAACTAGTTAGAATAGTCAACCATTATATTTAATTGAAAGAGATTTCTCCTTCAGGATTGGTGAACCTTCAGTCATCTTATATTAATAGACGTTTCACTAAATAATTAAAATACATAAATAGACAAAACATTTAATACATTGATCTTACTAAAATTAATTTGGCTTAAAATTATATTAAAATTCTTTTCCTTTAAAAACTGAAATGAATATAATTAAATAAGTATATAAAATGTATTGCACTTATCAATTTAATTTAAATTTTAAAATCCGACAAGTTTATTATATTTTAATTATACGGCTTCTTTGTCCATAACAATATAAGCTTAATTGAGAGTCATATTTATTAATTATTCTAAACATTGTTTTACTTTTATTTTCTTTCAACAAGTAAGAGTTCTTTTTTTTTTTGTAATATTTTTGGGTAAGGTATTTCAACCTTTCATCTAAAGTTAGAATTGAAAATTGCTGATGTAGAAATTTTATTGGTATATTTAAAGTTGAATTTGTTGCCACACGTAAAACACTGTTTCGCAATGATTGTAAAATTTTATATTATACAAGTTTACATTTGACCATTAGCAAGCTACATATTCAAACAGAGGTTTTATGTAAGCTTTACAAATTTTATTATTTTACTGCTACAACCTTCGTGTTTAGTAATCTTTATTTTTTAACATCTTAAACCTACACCATTCTTTTTTTAGCCAAGTTATTTATTTGTTCCTGCCACGCTAATTTTTCTATCAAAAGTAATACTTACGTACTTAACGGTTTCTTCTTGATTAATATTTGTATCATATATTTTAATTTCGTCACTATTTTG
>NW_013672335.1:24411-35225 GCF_000517525.1 Limulus polyphemus
ATTAAAACTTAAGAGGGTTATCTTCTATATTATTTTTTTATTTATACTCGTAGGGAATACTGGATTTAATGTATTATCATTATTTATTCTCTCATTTGTGTAATTGTTTTGTTTATAATTAAGCACAAAGCTGCACAATGGGCTATCTGTATTCTGCCCACCACGGGTATCGAAACACGGTTTCTAGCGTTGTAAGTCCACTGGGGGCCATTTGTGTAATCATACCAGTTATTATTAAATTTAGGATGTGTAGTGTCTTAAGTAATTTATTTCATCATGTATTTAAATATAGACATTTTTTCTTTATCCCTTTTAGCCGTAACATTATTCAATACAATATCAGAGTAACTTTTTTTATCAACATTATAATTTACTAATTTTTTTAACTTTATCCAAAAAATGCTAGTGTCTTTTTTTATCTAAATCTATACAAAAAAAATTAAAATCTCAAATTTTTTGATTTGTGGTTAATTCTTTGAAAATATTTTTGTTCGAATGAATGAGAGAGATAAGTTTTAAATATTTAATTTATTTAAAACACTTCCCCGTGTGATTGTTTATCCGTAAGAGTGTATAGGTTAACAAAGGCGAGTGAGCTGGCTATTTTAAAGACCTGTACAGTACTAAAAATAACTTTTGTTAGAGGTTACACAGTTGAAATCGTTTATTTTGATAAAAATTGGTTACATGTGCCAATATTTTCCTTATCTCTGAGTCAACCAATAAGTGACTCATTAGGCCTACTAAGTTTTTTTATCTAACTATATTAACAAATAACGGTGTTAAAACATTAATGCAAGAAAAGTTCTTCCAAGCTTTGATAAGAGCAACAAATGTTAATTGTTTTCTCTAGGATTAGATAATTAAGAATAATAGAATATGGAACTGACGGAAATACTAAACTAGGGTCGGCTAGTAATTAACAAGTAGCTAGGTTCTGTTATGGACTAGTTTTAATCAACAAAGTTTAATTGTTTTCTCTAGGATTAGATAATTAAGAATAATAGAATATGGAACTGACGGAAATACTAAACTAAGGTCGGCTAGTAATTAACAAGTAGCTAGGTTCTGTTATGGACTAGTTTTAATCAACAAATGTTAATTGTTTTCTCTAGGATTAGATAATTAAGAATAATAGAATATGGAACTGACGGAAATACTAAACTAGGGTCGGCTAGTAATTAACAAGTAGCTAGGTTCTGTTATGGGCTAGTTTTAATCAACAAATGTTAATTGTTTTCTCTAGGATTAGATAATTAAGAATAATAGAATATGGAACTGACGGAAATACTAAACTAGGGTCGGCTAGTAATTAACAAGTAGCTAGGTTCTGTTATGGACTAGTTTTAATCAACAAATTTTAATTGTTTTCTCTAGGATTAGATAATTAAGAATAGTAGAATATGGAACTGACGGAAATACTAAACTAGGGTCGGCTAGTAATTAACAAGTAGCTAGGTTCTGTTATGGGCTAGTTTTAATCAACAAATGTTAATTGTTTTCTCTAGGATTAGATAATTAAGAATAATAGAATATGGGACTGACGGAAATACTAAACTAGGGTCGGCTAGTAATTAACAAGTAGCTAGGTTCTGTTATGGGCTAGTTTTAATCAACAAAGTTTAATCGTTTTATTTTTATATTTACCATATACTATTATTACAAGGTTTTTTTAGTCACGTTTAACACAATGTAACGTCTAAAAAGGTTTAAAGTTCTACATTGTGGTTGTTCTTATGGCTAATATTCTTTTCATACAGTCAAATATAATCACCACTTTTTTATTGTGTTAATACTATTGATATTAAGCAAACTGTAAATGAATGTGTTGCAATACTAAAATACAAAACCCGAGCGCTTTCGAAAGGTGGGCCTTTTTTCATCGTTTTGCCCCTGATAGTTTTGTGTTTAAACTGATTTTTAAACCAACGTGTTTTCCTAATGTCATGCACGTGTTGCAATACTAATAGTCCCAGATAAATTCATAGCCGGCCTCAATAGAAATAAGTACTTCCAGTTGTGGTATTAAGGTACACCGATGTTTAAAATTATCAGCAAAACGCTGGAATGATAATATTGTAAAACAAGAGTAGCTACTGTTAGAGTTGTATTCACCTTAAACAACATAGATATGTTTATGTCATGACATCATGTAAAGTAAGAAATGACCCTAAACATTCTGTGTCACCAGGTTTTCACATCTACTTCACAACAATAAGGAAAATCCGAACTTTTCATTCATCCAGTATATATACATGTGTGTGTGTAGAATTTTCCATGCCAATAAAAAAGCGACATCTATGTTTAATATATGAGCAAACAAATATATAATATTAATTACGATGTTGATTTACTGAGAGAATCTGTGAAGACATAATGTACTGGTATACAATATAATAAATGTACATTTGATTTGTTCATTAATATATTTCTATGAAATGTAAAAAATCAGTAAGAAAAACCGGTCAGTACTCGTGACTTCTCACCCCTTGTGAAATGTTGAAGTGCTTCATATTCTGACAGCACGTGTCACTGTTTATATTTGTTCATTTTCTGTTAACAAAGTATCATGCTTATTGAAATGTTTAATTAAAAAAAACAATTATTAGTAGTAGAACAAATCATCCACAACAATAACATTTTAATTATTTCCATCAATTTTGAGTGCTTTTAGTTTATTTGTTTTTCCTATTACATTCGTTAAAAAACAAGAGGGAATCCTCAATAGCCACGGCTGAAATTAGATCTCGAATCGGTCAACAGATGGAGCTATGAGCTGAAGTTTGTACTTGAAAAAACAAACAAACAAACTCGGAGCCATTCTCTGAGCCGCTAGAACGATTAGAACTAAATGTGTACTACAGTTCGTTGTTTAGAACGACTAAAATTTAACTTGGTTACTGATGACTCCGCGAGTTACTACTTGTACCTGATGATGACAAAACCTTGTCAAAATGTTGTACATTTATTACTGTGGCCTGAATTAAATTTTATCGCATATCTTGAACAAAAAATACCTGATTAAAAAAAGGGATGTAGCTTAAACATCATTGGATGTATGGTAGTATGAATTTTTTTTCCTTACATACTTGTGCTTATACCAACATTCACGTACTGAAGTAGAAATTACACACAGGCCAGTACAGGTGGCTCCCTAAAAAATAAACGCCGTTGGTGTCTAAAAGTTCCCATGGAAACACATGACGCAAGTACGTAGCAAGACATAATAAACAGGTCAAAACTGAGTGATGCTGTACATTTGGTTTATAAAATGTAGTGGCGTCAAAAATGGATGAAATGTGCACCTATTTGTCTAATTAGATTCCGTAGTGATGATTCACCTTTGCCACGTTCCACAAGCGAAAGGGGGGATTGATTAGATTGTATAAACTTTTATTTTTTATAACAAAGTACAGGTAATAATAAAATTCTTACGAATATTGAAATAGTATAGGAAATAGGATAATACTGTGTATCTTCTGAAGTTACTATATATACAAAGCACGTATCTCATAATCATAAGTATAACAAATTTTCGCAAAAACAGGAAAAAATAAGCTTGCTGAAAAAATCGTTATTACCAAATAACAAAAAGCGAGTTAGATAGGCCTAATATTGCGTGGAGTAGGTTCAAGGCCGGTGCGTTGCTCTTTCAGTTTAAATCCTGCCCTCGCCAGTTTCAGATCAAAAATAAAGAGTTTTATTAACTGATAATATATAGACCGTGCTCTAGTTAATATTAATTTTCTAAAAATATTTCATATTAAAATACTATAAGTTTTACTCCAGTTTGTTCAGTACTGGAGTAAGAGAGCGGGTGTGTACTTCACCAGAGCCCCCCAAAACATCCAATATTCGTATTTGTTAATGTTTATTGAACTGTTGTTTTTGATAAATTCTGTACTGAGTTAAGTTTAATAGGAAATATAAAAATAACGATATATTGAAAGAAAAAAGATTTAATGTGCCCCATTAAAAGTCTACACTGGGGCCAAATACAACATGGTGTCAAACTGAGACAAAAAAATAATCGTTGACTGAAGATCAAGATAATCCACCCTTTCTAAAGAGTGAAATAAATATATTTACTATACTTGTCATAAGACATTAGTATTAGGCTTATTACATTTTTAAACACCATGCTCTTTATCCAATCTCTTAGGAATTTTCAATAATTAGAAGAGTGTATAATAATATTATTTCAAGCACATTATGTTCACCATATCCATTGCCGACTACGCGTTTCGCTCAATCCAGAGCTCATCAGGCCGGCTGGAATACTATTTATTTTAGCCACTTGTTACAACAGTAGTTATGGTGTGAAAGCCTTTTCCAAGATGGCGAAGCACGATTATTATTAATCACTTATATTTGTCATAAGAGATTAGTATTAGGCCTATTATATATTTTAATATTACACCCGTTAGGGATTTTCAAGAATTAGAAGAGCGTATAATAATAGTATTAGTATGTTTGTCAGGCAGTAGATGGCAGCAAAGTATTATCAGAATAACAATTTTGCAATAATTATCTGCCGTGTATATATTTAAAAAGTTAATTGGTTCGTGATTCGTCAAAGAAGACAACGTGGATATACAAAAATAAGGTATTATTAACAAAAACAAAACGAGGAAAGAGGGGCTGCAAAACAAACAAGGTTAGGAACACTTGGTTAAACGAATGTCAACACACGGTAGTTCTCAAGCTCTGGTTTGTAGTAAGGATTGAGGTCAGTCGCTGAATAAGACAAAGTGACATCTACTGTTATTTTATGTGTAAAATAACGAAACAAATATGATTGTGTAACACACACAAACAAAAAACACAGCTATACTTTACTGAAACTTCTTAGAATTTTGGGAATCACTCCCTGTTCAGTGGGAGACATCTGTAGCGCGTCTTCTACGATGCAATTTGGTTATATTGTTAAAATACATACGAGACTTTTCAAAACAACCACGAGCGAAAGGTAATAAGTACTTACAATGACTGTGGTATTCCAGAGAAAAAAAATGTATATTTTATCAATAAATGCAAAATGTTAATAAATTCGATGGAGAGAAAGAGACGCAAACATTTGAATGCTAAAGGTAAGACATATTGGTCTGATTCTGAGGGAGATTTTATGAAGTACGGTTTTTTCATGATCACCTTTGAATATTCACCCCTCGGAAGTACTGAGTCAAGAATTACTATATTTGTAGGGGGTACAAAGTAAAGCTTACTGTTAATGAAATGTAGCGGTTCATGGTTCATCCAAATGAAAGTCTTCAAGGAGTGGTTTGTTTGTTGTTTTAAGCACAAACTGCTAATGAAATGTAGCGGCTCATGGTTCATCCAAATGAAAGTCTTCAAGGAGTGGTTTGTTGGTTGTTTTAAGCACAAACTGTTAATGAAATGTAGCGGTTCATGGTTCATCCAAATGAAAGTCTTCAAGGAGTGATTTGTTTGTTGTTTTAAGCACAAACTGTTAATGAAATGTAGCGGCTCATGGTTCATCCAAATGAAAGTCTTCAAGGAGTGGTTTGTTTGTTGTTTTAAGCACAAACTGTTAATGAAATGTAGCGGCTCATGGTTCATCCAAATGAAAGTCTTCAAGGAGTGATTTGTTTGTTGTTTTAAGCACAAATTTATGCAGTGAGCTATTTGTACTTTTTATACTGCATTATCGAAGCCCAATGCTTAGCGTTATAAGCCCTCAGACTAGCTACTGAGCCACCAAGGAGTAGGCTAAAGGACAAGTTTAGCCTTAGAAAAAATATCCATCGTTTGTACTCCCATTCATGTCCGAGCTACCCTCTCTAACAGTACATAATACAAAGTACAGTAGCAAATCTAGGGACAGACTCATGTTTTGCAATGAAACAATATTTTTATATATATAAACACTAGCGGAGTCAGAAGAAAGTCACAACCCATTTTTCCAATGTAACATAATATACATAAATATATATATATATAAACAGGTCCCCCCGCTGGTACAGCGGTAAGTCTACGGATTTAGAACGCTAAAATCATGGGTTCGATTCCCCCTCGGTAGACACAGCAGATAGCCCGATGTGGCTTTGCTATAAGAAAAACACACATATATAAACAGTAGGGTCACAACCCTTTTTTTTTCCAATACAACGCAAACGAAAAGAAAAATACGTAGAAGTAAAGAGAAAAGTAGAAATGTTAGAGGTATAAAGATTATTTATTTGTTTTATGGGATAACATTTGGTCATATGCCTGTAAGAACCGACTAGAATATATGTCCGTATTCTCGATGGTAGCAGAAAGTATTGGTCATTTATACTTACGAGTGACCGGCAAAAACCAGTGGACAGTGTCAGGAATTAGGACTAGAGAGATTTATACTTTTAAAAAATACTTCAGCTTCTGATAGGGAGCACTCCCACCCCACCTTTTGAAAATCCTAGATCAGCCTCTTATAAAATGTTCGTAACACATGATAATTGGTAAGTCACTAATGTTTAAAATACACAATAAAAATATCTAATTTGAATTACTGTTGTTTTACTTGTAATTATAAGGTTTAAATATTTGACTTAGGCCTACGTGAATTCATCACTTTCTTTACATTAAGACTGCTACTATACCTGACCTTTATACCAATCTAATTAGATAAAATGTAAATCAGTAATGTCTAAAATACACAATAAAAATATCTAATTTGATCTACTGTTGTTTTACTTATAATTACTAGAGGACTACCTGCGCTAGCCATCCCCAATTTAGAAGTGAAAGACTAGAGGGAAAGCAGCTATTTAACAACACCAACCGCCAACTGTTGGGCTACTCTTTTAAAAACGAAGAGAAGGATTGACCGTAATATCATAACGCCTCCACGGTTGAAAGAGTGAGCATGTTCGGTGACGGGATTCGAACCCGCAAGTTGTGAATTGAGTGCCTTAACCATCAGACCATGCCAGGCCTTGAATTTGGTATGAAATCAATTTATATTTTCAGCTTTCGCCGTCCACTTTACATATATAAAACTTACATAGTTATTTATCCTTCCCTTAATGTTTAACATAAGAGCCTTTCAAAAACCAACCCAAGAAGGTTCTATAGATTTTCTATAGTTTCGTTTGCTCGACGGGACTTCCGTCTGCTTGGGAATGAATTGGTTGCTTCGGCTTGCATTTCGCTTAAAGAAAATCAATACATCCCATAAAGAACAGAAAAAAAACATATGTATCTAATGTTCACTGCCCTTTTCACGGTTTTCAAATGTTATTTCAATTCTCGAGAATGGTAACTTTGAAATCTGCTTTTATCGACGTATGTGTTATGGCAATGTTCTGTTCGAGTTGAATTTATTTTCGTTTTCCGAAGGTTTGTATGTGACGGTTGGCGTTACAACCAAAATACGGTTTTAAAACGTGCGACAGGATTTGCATTTATTATAAAGTTTAAAAAAATACTTTCAGATGGAAATTTTATGATAATTATTTATCTCCAATTATAAAACTACAAATGTTTGAAAACAATGATGGCGTTCTTGACTGGGGTACATATAGTATACGTGAAAATTTTCTCTGTTTAGAATTTATTAATGTATGTTTTAATAAAGTAATATAATAAATTAAGTGTTACAAAAGATCCGATACTAAAAATATTCTTATACGCTACTAGAAGCCTTGTGATACCCGCATTTTCCTTTCCATATCATATAGCATATACATAATTTTTAAGGTCAGTAAACATTTTATTTTTGATACAGCAATATTCAGCGAAGGAAAACAACCACATTTATGAATCATGCACATAGGTCATGATCAACATGACAGTAAGTGTGCGCTTTGCGTTTTTCACTCCGAATGAACGGACAATTTTATAAGAACTCTGTATACGAAATTTTGTTTTATTGATTTCACAGTTTCCATGCCACTTCTGAAACATTTTTTAATCTAATACAATTTTCTTCGTTAATAATTTGATAATTTTTTGTCTGCATTTATTAAATGGGAAATTTTAATACAAAGTTAAACTAAAGATCGAGATTGAAAGGTTTACTTTTATGATTCGGCGAAAAAAAATATTTAAATTTGAAATCATGTCTGCAATGTGATTAAAATAT
This sequence comes from Limulus polyphemus, assembly GCF_000517525.1. Lineage (NCBI taxonomy): Eukaryota > Metazoa > Arthropoda > Merostomata > Xiphosura > Limulidae > Limulus > Limulus polyphemus. Next base: position 32,498 of record NW_013672335.1, read on the forward strand.
ACCTGCTTGAGCTTTGGTGGTTAGTGGCGTCATCTAGTAGCAATATTGTGCTTAAAACGTCTTGCAGCAAAGCCCCTATTACAAAGTGTGAGGCAGCGGGGAGGAGTTAAGTGTAGTTAGACAAAGTACTAGTTTATTTGTTTGGTTTCGTTATGCCCCTAGATTCAGAAATTGGAAGTATTAATTGAATTAGGAGTTGGCCCTAAGAAACACTTATTAACGTGAGTATATATTTAAAATTTGTAAAAGTTACCAATAGAGGTGCTGCTGTAACGTGGTAACTTCTAACATTTATATGGGTACATGATCGGTATTGTCTATCACGTAGTATGCTGTAAAAATTTGTGTTAGGCTTACGCAATAATAATTTACAACGATACCCTATGTTAAGTTAGAGATTAATCAATACTGAAATGAAGTTATGGTGTACGTTGTGATTAAAGTATTATTATATTATAATATAGCAGATTTAATGGTATCATGTTTGTAGTTTATGATGGAACACTTGTAAAGTGGGAGGGTTTGTCGTCACCTGTAGATTATGATAAAATCACATTAAATTCTTCAACGTTTCGCAGATTAAAAGGAAAACGAACGTTTATTAAAATATGTGAACATTTTTTATTTCAATGAAGTTTAAACACAGATAGGTACGAGAAAGAAGAATAAACATAAAATTTTGTCGTGGTTTATCTAAGATTGTAGAAATATTAAAGGAATCATGTAAAACAACGATTAAAGAAAAGTAAGATGGCGTACAATATTTAGAATAAAAACTAAGAAGGCAAATAATTTAGTCTGGAAGAACCAAGCGTAAACAGTGAAATCAGATTGAAAAATGAAGTGTTACATGATCACAAAGATCATGAAGGTAATAAAACAACAGACAAATAAATTGAAAAGGCAGTTATAGAAAAGATATAAGGCCATTAAGATACTAAAAAACTGGAATTAGAACAGTAATTAACGAATAATGCTAATGGTAGAAAAACAATGAGATAGAAAAGAAAGTAAAGTAGATATTACAATGTAGAAGAGCAAATTACGTGATATATCTATTTCATCAAAAAGAAAGAAAATCCATAGACATACAAGTGGAACTGTTCAAACGTATAAAAAATTATTCAGATCTTATTGAACTATGATGGCGAACTTTTGGCCTAATATGACATTCCAAGGCCTGTCATTAAATAACACGAGACTCCAAGGCTAATCATTCAATAGCATGATAGTCCAACGCCTATCATTCAATAATATGAGACCCCAAGGCCTGTCATTCAATAACATAAGTCTCCAAGGCCTATCATTCAATAATACGAGACTCCAAGGCATATCATTCAATAACACGAGTCTACAAGGCCTATCATTCAATAACACGAGACTTCAAAGCCTATAATTCAATAACACGAGACTTCAAAGCCTATAATTCAATAACACGAGCCTCCAAGGCATATCATTCAATAACACGAGACTCCAATGCCTATCATTCAAGTTGATAATTTACACTATAGTTTCCGTACTTTTATCTGTCCTGTCAGACTTCTGAGAATAAATTTGTCAAGTACTGTTAAAGTTCAAGTGCTGGTCGAAGAAAAGGTAAAGGTTTGTTTGTTTTGAATTTTACGCAAAGCTACAAGAGGGTTATCTGCGCTAGCCGTCCCTAATTTAGCAATGTAAGACTAGAGGGAAGGCATTACCACCCACCGCCAATTCTTGGGCTACTCTTTTACCAACGAATAGTGGGATTGACTGGCTGAAAAGGCGAGCATGTTTGGTGTGATGGGGATTCGAACCCGCGACCCACAGATTACGAGTCGAACCACCTGGCCATGCCAGGCCTCAACCACTTTTAAACTGTTGTAAACTGTTTAGGTCCTACGTGTACACTCTACGTAAAAAATCAACTTACTTGTACAAAGTAGCGCGATAATTCATTTATCTCAACAAAATTTCTTTCTATCTCAACTTTAATGAAACTTTACGCTTCAAAGAATGTCGTTTTTATAATCTACCCTTGTTCTAGATATTTATAGGACTAACATGAACTTAACATAACATTACACCGTCAATTAACCACAGCTTCTTCTAGCTATCAAATAAATTACAGTATTAAAAGTGCATAACTCATAAGAACATAATGCATCTTTGTGTCCTATTACTGAGCGTCCAAGGCAGCGATGTCCGCGTAAAAAAAATAAATAAAAACAAATAAATCTCAAGAAAGCTCCTGTAATTCCGAAACTGTCTATATTACGGATTTATCAAATATGCCATAATATAAAGTTTTGTATTTTCTCTTTCCTTGGTGATAGTATTCTCGAGAACACCCCGTAGATACACACATGACTGTTAATAATTATACGGCTTTATTTTGAGTGGTCAATCACCCAACACAAGCAGAGAAACGAAAAAAGCATGTTATAATAATTCAAAGAATTTGGGAGTCATGCCTTATCCAATTAAGAATATAGCGTAATTGAAAATTAAATATTTGTTCTTAAATTTATCAGACTGACAGTAGTAATTCTTTAAATTGTACTCCAAGCATCATTCTACAGTTATATATACACAAGTATACCCCAGGCATCATTCTACAGTTATATATACACAAGTATACCCCAGGCATCATTCCCACAGTAACATATACACAAGTATACCCCAGGCATCATTCCCACAGTAACATATACACAAGTATACCCCAGGCATCATTCCCACAGTAACATATACA
>NW_013672335.1:36122-39851 GCF_000517525.1 Limulus polyphemus
TCTCATAGTTACACACGCACACACGTGTAACCCAGGAATCTTTCTCATAGTTACACACGCACACACGTGTAACCCAGGAATCTTTCTCATAGTTACACATACACACTTGTAAGACATAAATCGTTCTCATAGTTACACATACACACTTGTAAGACATAAATCGTTCTCATAGTTACACACGCACACACGTGTAACTCTCATAGGTACACATGTTCTCAAAACTGGAAGTCAGAGGGTTAGGAACTGTTTCATAAATTTTTATCAAAAAGAAAATACAACAAGAATTTCTGTCTATATATTTTAATAACATTTTATTACACTCTGAAAAAAAAATCTTCATATATTCAGTTTCTGTTAGGGAAAATAATACTGTCATGTGCATTGTTATAAGTTGCTTGAATAAGCTTGTCCTCTTAGAACGGCGTGGAAAAGTCACAAATTTAATTCACTGTTAACATAAACAGCCTTGTAACTGAAATATAATTTCTATTTTTCTTATCTTTTTTTCATGTTTCCCATAATTGCAATCCGAATTATATATATATATGATTCCAGGCCCTTCCCTCCAGTGCTTTCAATACTGTTACGACGAGGAGAAGATGCATACTGAACTAAGTTTTGTATTAAAATGTCGTAAACTATTTATGTGAGCTGACATCTTGAGCGAATATAATCCATTATGACGTGAAGGTCGTTCAGAACAGGTGGAATAACTGCGAATAGAATCATTTTGATGCGAGGATTGTTCAAAGCAGCCGGATTATCTGTAGCGATGTTTTGCAGTTTACAACTTAAAACACTTTTCTTTTCCTAGAAAGTCCAACGAATCACTAAATATATATAAAATTTTCATCATTCTCTTTTACCACCTATATAAGCATTCTTCTTCGAGCCATGAAAAAAACCTGTTTCGGTATCAACATGTACATAAGTATCAAGCTTCATTATACTGTAACAACATAAAACTTCCAAAGAAAAACTCCTCGTATCAATGAATCTAATAAACACTTCATCTGAATTGTTCTCCTACAGCTTAAAGGGACCGGGCGTAGCATAATGATAAGCGTGCCAGATTTGTGAATCAGAGAATTCATGATTCGTGTCCCGTTGTGGCAAAACCGCGCACCGCACTTTGTTGCTGTGGATGCGTTATAAGAGTTACAGTCAAATCCCAGTGGTGCTGTTGACTAGCTGCCTTCCTTCTAGTCTATCAGTTGAAAACGGCTAGAGAAAATAGCCCCTGTGTAGCTTTGCGCGAATATCCGATACAAACAGTCGATTTGCTGTCTGTGGGTAATTCGTATCTTAGCTACATAAACTGGTATGTTTTTAACTCTTTCGTTACGAAAAAAAAATAGCTTTCGGGTAATGTTTTCTTCATTGTGAAAAGGACTTAGGTAATCGTGAAGTAGAAAAACAAACAAACGTCATAACCACTTGAGTCCTACGGTGTCGAGTCTTGTTACTATAGTTAGGTCGATCATAAAGAACTAGAACCAATAAATGTTTATCTATGAAAGTACGTTTGTTTAAAGTGTGTAATTCAACTATATGGAAAGTTCGTGGAGCTAAAACGGGATTCAATATAAATAAAAAGTACCACAGAAAAATTCGATCTGGTTACTGACTCGTTTTTTCCAGAAATCTTTAAACTCAGAAACATTTTTAAAAATGTAATTTTAATATGGACAAAGAAACCTCAGATCCAGATCTGAAGAGAATTACGCTTCATTTATTTCTGTTTGTAAGTTAACGTCCTAGTTGTTCATTCCCAACAAAACAAGAGGGAATCTTCAATAGCCGCGGCACTCGAATTTCTTTTGGGTGGGATTAGAGTAAATTAATCTATGAGGCCTTGGGATTGGTCAAATACATCATTCAAAATGGTTTGATCTGTAATTAGATCTCAAATCGGTTAAGAGCTGACGGAGCTATGATCTAAAAGTTTGTACTTGAAAACAAAACAAAAAACTCAGAGTCATTCTATGAGTCACTGTGCTGCGGCTAAAAAAAGGGAAAGTTATGGGTTTCCGAAGCGTTGGATCTTATGGTTTCTATACATCCGGCAGTTCTGAGAAACCGTCATGATTTTTGAATTTATTATCTTTAGGTCCAGTATAAACATCATGGATGACAGAAAATCAATTCCAGTCCACTTTAAGTAGTCAAGTTTCTAAGAACAATAAACTGGTGTCTTGAGCTCATACCGGGTAATCAGACTAAGCTTTCAGCGTCGATATACAACTGTTGGTTGAGAATACCTTATTTTACGTTACGTATAAGGTATTCTCAACCAACAGTTGTATATCGACGCTGAAAGCTTAGTCTGATTACCTGGTATGAGCTTCAAGACACCAGTTTATTGTGAAACTTTTAGCCATAGCTGTCTACAACCTTTCTCTAATGTGAAACCTTAATACTAACGTTACGTTATTAAGGTTTCACATTAAGGAAAGGTTGTAGACAGCTATGGCTAAAAGTTTCACATAATCCTAGGACTTGGACACAATTAAATAATAACAATTAAATGAACGTAACTTAATTAAAGAAGTTACGAAATGATAAGGCAAAAGTCTACCGGAAGTCATAATAGTAGCACTTGGTATTTGTAGTGATTCTATGACTTTCAAGACCTTCTTAACGGGAGAGGCGCTGATTGGTCGAGTTATCCACGCATTGTTCAGCAGGTTGACTGCATTCTATTTTATGAAGCAACGTCACATAATTCTAAGGTGATGCATAATGCTGTGTATAATTAAAGTATATGTTGATTTGAACAGTATGTATTAGTATTATTTATAGATTGTCAGATAATTTTCTTCCCAATTAGATATGTTCAATGATGACTATGAGAGGATCGAATAAGAAATACCTGAAATACGTTGTGTACGTGAATAACGATGTTTTCGTGTCACTAGTATGTGTCACATTTGGAAGTCATGCTTTCATTAATTGGCTAGTACTGGATTTAAATTTCAGTTCACGCTTTTTCATTATTCATTTTGAGTCTACGGCACACTTATATTTACCTGGTGCACGTTACTTTACGGGCCGGGCGTGGCCTAATGATTAACATGCTACAGAGTGAATCCGAGGGGTCTATGGTTCACGACCCATTGCCCAACCCCCACCCAAAAATCGCGCTCCGCATTTTGGGACTGTGGGTGTGTTGAAAGAGTGACAGTCAAATTCCACTATACGATTAGTGTAGCCCAAGAATTGGAGGTTGGTGCTGTTGACTAGCTGCCTTCTATCTGTTCAAATTAAGGTTACAGAGATAGTCCTTTTTGTGAAAGTCTGAAACAAACGAACTTATGTGATTAATACTTGAAACCGTTGGTGAAACCCCACAAGTACCGGCCGTAATAAATGAAATTCTTGTGAAACTGTCTTTGTTTTTCTCAATACTGTAAACTATTGTGAATATAAGACAAAAAGAATTTCAAGAATGACGAAAATGGTTTTAAATAAGAAGAGAACCGAGTGACGCTATAGTTTAAGTCTGAACCGAGTGACGCTATAGTTAAAGTAAGAACTGAGTGACGCTATAGTTAAAGTAAGAACTGAGTGACGCTATAGTTAAATTCTGAACCGAGTGACGCTATAGTTAAAGTAAGAACCGAGTGACGCTATAGTTAAAGTAAGAACCGAGTGACGCTATAGTTAAAGTAAGAACCGAGTGACGCTATAGTTAAAGTAAGAACCGAGTGACCCTATAGTTAAAGTAAG
>NW_013672335.1:40664-42521 GCF_000517525.1 Limulus polyphemus
ATATACATCGAGTGGAAAATATACCACATTATGTACCAAAAGAATCTAAAATGAAATCTGATTTAGTTAATCAAAGACATCAAACACTACACGGCATTTCAAAGAACCGTCATCTAGCGCATGACACTGTTATCAGAGACAACGAAGACTATGAGGTTAAGATATTTGAACACCCCTATTTAGAACAAAATTCAGCCGAAAGTGTACTTTTCTCTAGTTTCGTTTTTCTTCTTATTCCCGTATTTTTAAATTATTTTTATTTAACACGTTAATTTTCTTCGTTTTGAATAAAACTAACATTTAAAAAATGATAGCAGTATTTGATATTCCCATGCTGGAAGGATGCTGCCTAAATGAGGGATTGCCAGGTGAATAGAGATCAAAGGATGTATCCTGAATGTTAATGACTATTGCGAAATATGCAAAGGATGCCAACACCTGAAACTTAGCAGACAAAGAAAGTCTAGACGTAAAGGTTAAATAACAGTTATGTAATATGAAAAGAACCTAGGGTTAGACCGTTAGATAATAGGCGTGGCTGTCGTAAGGAGAGAAGGCAATGACGTCATAGTTCCATAAAGTGGCACCAGAGGGCGAGTTTGTGGGTGACATCGCTAGTAAATCATCAGATGATATCTCTGCATATAATTACGTCATCAACAGTGTAGTTTTCACTTCTATAGGTAATTATATATATAATAAAAGTTATTCAATAGTTTACATGATAAACAGATATTTGAACAAGACGGTTAATATAGCTGATCGTGTTTTCATTTAAAGATTAATTTCCATGTGTCATAAAAGTTTTGAATACTTTACAAGTAAGACTATTACTCTAACGAGATAACGATAATAACATAACTGATACTTTGTACAAACCCGCATTAAGGTAGTTTTGGCTAGCCACCCGTATTAAGGTAGTTTTGGCTAGCTGCCTTCCCTCTAGTTTACAATTTCCAAATTAGGGACTGCTAGCGCATATAGCTCTCGTGTAGTTCTGTACAGATTCACAGTAACCTTCTCGAGTTACATCACACCAGATTACATTTCAACGTGGAACACACGTGTGTTTGTTTACACACGTGGTGGTGACGTCCGTTGGACAAGGCTGTCGGTGACGAATATACGAGCAAAGAGATGCAGCGTGCAGTACGCCAGCTAAACTGGTTTAACTACAAACAAACAAAAACTCTTTGCTCGTATCAACTACAAAGCCACACAAGGGGCTATCTGTGCTCTGGCCACCACGGGTATCGAAACCCGGTTTTTAGCGTTGTAAGTCCACTTTCAGCACGAGCAGAGAGATGCAACGTGTAGATCGCCCAGCTAAACTGAATTGATTGAAACAATAACACTACGGGTTTCAAATTTTAAGATATTACATATATTTTAAATAAAAGAAGAATTAAACTTAAGACTGGAATAAGATGGTGTGCGTTAAATTTTCAGGAGTAAAAAATTAAGCTTTCAAGATAATTATTTGAATTCAATTAAAGACTTAAGTTAATTATGGATTACGATTAATCATGCTGGTTACGGTCCTTTTCAGAGCCTAAGATCTACCGATCCAATAGCCGAAAATTTTATGTGGGGGAAACCGGAGTACCCGGTGAAAACAACTTTCACTGAATAGGTGCCGAATAACGTCAACTGCAGCTTCTTGGGTCAGATATATTTCCCCATTAAACATGATCAATAACATCACGACTTACCACTTCATTTCCAGCTCTGGGCACTGAGCACCTATATTTATTCGGCACCTATTCAGTGAAAGTTTTAAACATGATCAATAACATCACGACGGGAAATATATCTGACCCAAGAAGCTGCAGTTGACGCGATCAGGTTGTTTGTGTG
>NW_013672335.1:43320-47675 GCF_000517525.1 Limulus polyphemus
GTGGAAAATTTTCCACATTATGTAACAAAAGAAACTAAAATGAAATCTGACTTGGTTACTCAAAGACATCAAACACTACATGGCATTTCAAAGAACCGTCATCTAGCGCATAACAGTGTTATTAGAGATAACGAAGACTATGAGATTAAAATATTTGAAAACACCGAAAAATGCTATTTAGAACAAAATTCAGCCGAAAGTGTACTTTTCTCTAGTTGTCTTGTTTTTCTTCTTATTCCCGTATTTCTAAATTATTTTTATTTAACACGTTAATTTTCTTCGTTTTGAATAAAACTAACATTTAAAAAAATGGTAGCAGTATTCGGCATTCCCGTGCTGGAAAGATGCTGCCTCAATGAGGGATTGCCAGGTGAATAGAGATCAAAGGATGTATCCTGAATGTTAATGACTATTGCGAAATATGCAAAGGATGCCAACACCTGAAACTTAACAGACAAAGAAATTCTACACGTAAAGGTTAAATAACGGTTATGTAATATGCAAAAGAACCTAGGGTTAGACCGTTAGATAATAGGCGTGGCTGTCTTAAGGAGAGGAGGCAATGACGTCATAGTTCCATAAAGTAGCACCAGAGGGCGAGTTTGTGGGTGACATCGCTAGTAAATCATCAGATGATATCTCTACATATAATTACGTCATCAACAGTGTAGTTTTCACTTCTATAGGTAATTATATATATATAATAAAAGTTATTCAATAGTTTACATGATAAACAGATATTTGAACAAGACGGTTAATATAGCTGATTGTGTTTTCATTTAATGATTAATTTCCATGTGTCATAAAAGTTTTGAATACTTTACAAGTAAGACTATTATTCTAACGAGACAACGATAATAACATAGCTGATACTTTGTACAAACCCGCATTAAGATAGTTTTGGCTAGCTGCCTTCCCTCTAGTTTACAATTGCCAAAGTAGGGACGACTAGCGCATATAGCTCTTGTGTAGTTCTGTACAGATTCACAGTAACCTTCTCGAGTTACATCACACCAGACTACATTTCAATGTGGAACGCACGTGTGTTTGTTTAAACACGTGGTGGTGACGTCCTTTGGACAAGGCTGTCGGTGACGGATATACGAGAAGCAAAGAGATGCAGCGTGCAGTACGCCCAGCTAAACTGAGTTGACACGAGCAAAGAGTTTTTGTTTGTTTCTAGTTAAGCACAAAGCCATACAAGTGGTTATCTGTGCTCTGCCCACCACGGGTATCGAAACCCGGTTTCTAGCGTTGTAAGTCCACTTTCAGCACGAGCAGAGAGATGCAACGTGTAGATCGCCCAGCTAAACTGAATTGATTAAAACAATAACACTACGGGTTTCAAATTTTAAGATATTACATATATTTTAAATAAAAAAAGAATTAAACTTAAGACTGGAATAAGATGGTGTGCGTTAAATTTTCAGGAGTAAAAAATTAAGCTTTCAAAATAATTATTCGAATTCAATTAAAGACTTAAGTTAATTATGGATTACGATTAATCATGCTGGATGCGGTCGTTTTCAGAGCCTGAGATCTACCGATCCAAAAGCCGAAAATTTTATGTGGGGGGAAACCGGAGTACCCGGAGAAAACCACTTTCACTGAATAGGTGCCGAATAAATATAGGTGCTCAGTGCCCAGAGCTGGAAATCAAGTGGTAAGTCGTGATGTTATTGATCATGTTTAATGGGGAAATATATCTGACCCAAGAAGCTGCAGTTGACGCGATCAGGCAAATTCTTGTGTTTGTGTGTTCCCTGTTGATGTACGTATGTAATAACGAGTAGCGAGTTTAATAAAGCGTTTTTTAAGAAAGGTAGTTCGGCTAGTGGATAGAGATATTCCGTTGGAGTGAAATTTGGAAGTCTATGAGCTATTTTGATTGCTCTATTCTGAATAATCTGTATTCTGCTGTATCCTTTATTAGTCATATTACATGCGTTACCGTACTCGAAAATGGGTCTAATGAAAGCTTTATAAATTGCAATAATGGTTTTGGTGGAACAACTAATGTTAATGTTGATGTAGTTGATTCTGGCACTGGTTCTACCGATGGTCGCGTTAAAGTGCTTACACCAGGATACGTTTTATGAAAAGGAAAAAAAAGAAGGGGATGGTATGTCGTTAACACATATGTTATACAACGAATCCAGGAGACAGAAATGGGGTTACCTTTATACACTCATTGTTATCCACTACTTTTCAAGATCTTTCTGTTTTCAGTTGCATGTTTTTTGTTGATCTGAAGGATGATACTGAAATGTATTTTTTAACTTAGTTATGTAATTATTCAATCTGTTCAAACTTTATTATTATTTACACGAAGAAAGTTAGCGAAGCAAAAAACTAATAGGTGTAAATATTTGTGATAAAAATATGGAATGAACAAACTAATAGGAATGTGGAAAAAATTTTTCGTTTACAAGTTTAATTTTATTTCTTTTTCGTTTTGGTGATATTGTTAGAAGTATTATTAGCCGAGAAATACATATTGTTGTGTGTTCAAATCAATATTATCATTATGGTTATTTCGTTCCAATTTATAAGTTTCAGTTTTAATACAGTTGAACTTTGAGATGGACACACTGAAATACCGAAACGTTAATATTATGAAATATACCGGGCAAAGCACAGGTAGCCCATTGTGTAGCTTTGTACTTAACTTTTAAAACAACCCACAGTGGCACAGCGGTATGTCTGCGGACTTGCAACGTTAGAAATCGGGTTTCGATACCTGTGGTGGGCAGAGCACAGATAGTCCATTGTGTAGCTTTGTGCTTGATTCCAAACAAACAAACACAAATTAAAAAAAAAAGAAATATACTATTTTTGGAATTTGTCTTAATTACTGTTTTTGAAAAAGTGTTAAAAGTAGGTAAAACACACGTCTATAACAAAACTTAATTATTATTTGTAACGTTTGGGGCAGAAGTCATTCGCCAGGCAGTTTAAACTGTGTTACATAGATAGAAGGCTAAGACAGAATCGTTTAAGGATTAGAATATAAAGATATTCTCAATTACGTACGTAACACGTAACAATGTTGCTGACAGAAGCATTGATGTTGAGCGCGTGTTGTAACTTATTATCAATAATACTGGAAAACTGTGACTTCACCTAGTTATGGGTAAAAACCTCAAGTAGTTTTATAGTAAGAGTTATAGCGAAAAACAAGTTTGCAACATTACTTTTAGCCTAATATCACTTCATCATCTGACCCTTCCGCATCTTAGAATTCTGAGATATTTTTTGATACTCAAATAATCATCCAATTACATTAGGTAAGAAACAAATGTAAAATTTAACGTTTTGTGATGAAACCAAATTTGTGATGGCCAAATTCTAGTTAGGTTTAATACAGTTTATGAAAGTGCTAAGTCTTCTCTCGAAAAAAAAATCTGTTGGTAATGTAATTAAGTTCATATTACCCAGACAAACTTATTCAGTATAGATTACTAATAGGCTTTTACGTATGTAGTTCGAAAAATATTCCTCATTAGGTTAATGTTGTTGTTGCTTATAGTAAAAGCTGGAAATTCATGTAATTTGCATATAAATACATTTTTACATCACTAAATTGTAGCGTTTACCTTAAATAGGCCTAATATTGTTTAAAATTTCCCGTTAACTTAAGTACAGTTTCATTTTAGCTTTTAAAAAAAAAGACAGAAATAAAAATTTCTAAATTTTATGTATACATATATTCGTTCAATTAATTTGTATCATTGGTAGTAATTTATTGATAATGGTGTTGTAACCTTAGAGAAGTTGGGCACAAACCTTTAAACTATAAAATGCATTTCTCACTAACCCACATATTAACATAGGCCATAATTCTTTTCCAATTCGTAAATAAATTAATTCATGGAATAAATCACATTCTATCAGTTTTGGATGTAGTTTCAAGTAATACCTTTAATGCTAATAATATTCATTTCAAGTCAGTTCATAAAAATTTAATATAAAGAAAATGAAAGCGAGAAAGAAAATTTAATTTTGAATAGCAAATGCTACTATATTTGCAAATAATGCTTATTTTGTTACTTTCCAATGTGAATTTGATAATTAACACTTCAATATCTAATCTAAAAGTAGAATCATGACGTTGTTAGATAAATATTTAAGTCTATAATATAAAAGGACGTATCTCTGTTTGACCGCCATAACTCCAAGCCTAGAAAAGAGCCTAGAAACCTGAAATTTTGTACTCACACTAAATTGACCCTGAGGGTGTGCAGCTGGATATTACTTATCTACGTGCGTGTGCAATCGCTTTAATGAGGCAAGGTAGAAGAAGAGAGGTGTAACTGCCATAATTCCAAGAGTAAAGAACCTAGACGCCTGAAATG
>NW_013672335.1:48342-50335 GCF_000517525.1 Limulus polyphemus
GTAAAAAAAAGACAGAAATAAAAATTTCTAAATTTTATGTATACATATATTCGTTCAATTAATTTGTATCAATGGTAGTAATTTATTGATAATGGTGTTGTAACCTTAGAGAAGTTGGGCACAAACCTTTAAACTATAAAATGCATTTCTCACAAACCCAAATATTAACATAGGCCATAATTATTTTCCAATTCGTAAATAAATTAATTCATGGAATAAATCACATTCTATCAGTTTTAGATGTAGTTTCAAGTAATACCTTTAATGCTAATAATATTCATTTCAAGTCAATTCATAAAAATTTGATATAAAGAAAACGAAAGGGAGAAAGAAAATTTAATTTTGAATAGCAAATGCTACTATATTTGCAAATAATGCTTATTTTGGTACTTTCAATGTGAATTTGATAATTAACACTTCAATATCTAATCTAAAAGTAGAATCATGACGTTGTTAGATAAATATTTAAGTCTACAATATGAAAGGACGTATCTCTGTTTGACCGCCACAACTCCAAGAGGAAATAGCCTAGAAACCTGAAATTTTGTACCCATACTAAATTGACCCTGAGTGTGTGCAGCTGGGTACGCACGTAGATAAGTAATGTGCAATCTCTTTAATGAGACAATCTTACGAAAAAACCAAATAGAAAAGAAGTGGTTCCATATATAAAAATTTCTAGGATATAGAAAGGTCAGTGCATTTTAAGAATAATGTGATCCAAAAACGGCTTTCATATGCTGCTTAGCGATAAAATTATAACCTAACCTTTATGGTGAAAGTATAAAGTGAAATGTATAAACTACAAAATTGAAATATATGTATATATATTTGTCGTTTTCTAATTTAGAGGCTTTGTTAATTAATGAGTTCTTTGTTTGTTTTTATTATTTAAGTTTAAAATCGGAGGATTATTCAGAGGAAAGGTTACCTTTATAAACAGGCCACATCCTGTAAAGGAGCAACACAAGTATATAGATTCTACTTTTATGCTGAACGTCATCACCCAAAAGTCTTGGGAAGCACGAAGCAATACAATGGTTTTCTATGCTGTGCCTACGTGGGTATTAAAACTCAATTTTTAGCGTTATAAGACTGAAGACTTACCACTGAACCAGTGGAGGGAGGCGCTTGAGGAGGGGAAAATAAGGCTGACCTCTTGTGGACCCCCAATTCAGCTGGAGACCATATTTTATGGCTTATTATATGTGTTAATCTGGCCTGAATGGATATGTCCAACAAAAAACTGCTATTTGGTCCAGAGTTTGGGGGTTGGCGCCACTGTAGGCACCTCTAAATGACGCTTCTTATTGAAGTTCTTCTGATTGGTGTCTTTCTTTTACCTTTGGAGAAGAACAAATAAGCAACTAAAACTCGATACACACAGTCGACCATCAAGTATGTTTTAACACACAGAATCGGCTGACTATTAAGACTGATACTCCAAAAGGCTCAACAAACACCTAGAGCGTGTCATGGCTTGGTGGTTAATGATCTCGACTCGCAATTGCTACGGTTATGTGTTATATATACTACCTGTAATGCAACATTTGTTATAGTGGAGTTTAACGTAATGACCTACTTTGCTCTATCCCAGATAATACAGATGTTATATTCTGCCTGTTTCTAAATCTTTCTCACTACGGGGTTCAAATCTTTTGGAAAAGTTTCGTACACTTGTCCATTAAAAATATTATGGAAGCTTTTTTCAATAGCTTTACAAACATCCTTATGTCATTCAGTGCCCTAACGCTCCCATACAAGCAAGACAGCTATCTGCGCTAGCCGTCCCTAACCTAGCAGTGATCGGCCTAATCAACATCCCCCACCGCCAGATCTTGGGTTTCTCTTTTACAAATGAATAATGGGCTTGACCTGAAATTTAGGAGGATCTTTGCGCAAAATTAAATAGAAACAAACAAACAATCCAAATATGTAGTAAAAATAATCTAAATAAAGATGTAGCGTGTATTTCTGAAAATTGTTAAAAAAA